>NC_080078.1:58713533-58854694 GCF_949987535.1 Balaenoptera acutorostrata
TGTACTCATCACTAATCATCAGGAAAATGCAAATCAAAATCACAATGAGATATCACCTCACACCTATTAAGAAGGCTATTATAAAAAAAAATAAAGACAAGAGATAACAAGTATTGGCAAGGGTGTGGGGAAAATGGAAACTTTGTGTACTGTTGATGAGAATGAAAATTGTTATAGCCACTATGTAAAACAGTGTGGAGTTTCCTCAAAATTTAAAAATTGAACTACCATACGATCCAGCAATCTCACTTCTGAGTATATATCCAAAGGATGTGAAGTCTGTATCTCGAAGAGATAACTGGACTCCCGTGTTCATTGAAGCACTATTTACATAGTCAAGATACAGAAATAACCTACATGTCCATTGACAAATGAATGGATAAAGAAAATGTGGTATTTATAAACAATGGGATATTAGTCAGCCATAAAAATGAAAGAAATCCTACCATTTGCAACATGAATGAAACTAGAAGACTTTATGCTAAGTGAAATAAGCCAGACAGAGAAAGACAAATACTGTACTATCTAACTTAACAAGTAGAGTTTTAAAAAGTCAAACTCATAGAATCAGAGAGTAGAAAGGTGTTTGTCAGGGGCTACAGGGGGTAGGGATAGGCGATTTGGGAAGATGTTGGTCAAAGGATACAAACTTTCAGTAATAAGTTTAATAAGTTCTGGGGATCTAATTTACAGCATGGTGATTATCGGTAGTAATACTGTATCGTATACTTGAAATTTGTTGAGAGTATATTCTAAATGTTCCCACCACACACACAAAAAAGTAACTACATGAGGTGCTGGATGTGTTAATTAACTTGATTGTGGTAATTATGTCACAATGTATATGTATTATTAAAACATCATGTTGTACACCTTTAACAAATGTTGTACAACCTAAATACATACCATTTTTATTTGTCAATCATACCTCAATAAAGCTGAAAAAATACAATACTATTTACAACTGCTGGGGAAAAAGTGAGATTTTTACATATAAATTTATAAAAAAAAACATGTACAGGGCTTGAATTTTAAAAACTACAAAACATTGACTAAAGAGGAAATCAAGAAAAACTAAATAAGTGGAGAGAGATAACGTGTTCATGGACTGGAAAATTCACTATAGTAAAGAAGTCAATTGTCCCCAAATTGATATATGAGTTTAATACAATTCCTATCAAAATCCTAGCAAGATGTTTTTTATGTAGACAAGATTATCCTCAAATTTATATGGAAAGGAAATAACAATTTTGAAAAAGAATAATAAAGTGAGAAGAATCAATTCTACTCAATATTAAGGCCTGCTGTACAGCTACAGTAATCAAGAGAGTCTGTTATTGGTGGAGAGATAGACACATAGATCAATGGAACAGAATAGAGAAGCCAGAAATAGCCCCACATAAGCACTGCCAAGTGATCTGAGGTATTCAGTGGAGTCTTGTCAACACATGGTGCTAGAGCAATTGGATATTCATGAGCAAAAGTATGAACCTAGACCTGAATCTCACACTTAATACAAAAGAGTACCTCAAAATGGATCACAGATTTAAATGTAGAACTATAAAACTTTTAGAGGAGAAAATCATCAGGACCTAGGGCGGATGACCAAAGAGTTCTTAGATATGTCACTAAAATCATAATCCATAAAATCAATAAACTGGACTTCATCAAGATTTTTTTCTCTGCAAAGGATGTAACAAAGGATACACACCAGAATCTATAAAAATTGCTCAAAACTCAACAGTTAAAGGACTTCCCTGGTGGTCCAGTGGTTAAGTCTCCATGCTCCCAATGCAGGGGGCCCAGGTTTGATCCCTGGTCAGGGAACTAGATCCCACGTGCATGCTGCAACTAAAAAAAAAAAAAAAAAAAGTCCCACATGCCACAACAAAGATCCCACACACGGCAATGAAGATCCCATTTGCAACAACTAAGACCCGGCGCAGCCAAATAAATAAAAATAAATAAATATTTTTAAAAACCTCAACAGTTGAAAAAACAAACAATTGAATTAGAAAATAGCAAAAGAGAGGCGGAGTCAAGATGGTGGTGTGGGAAGATGTGGAGTTAGCATCTCCCTACAACTAGGATGCATGCCAGCCACTGGTGAGGGACTCTGACGTCCAAGGAGATGGGAGGAACCCCAAAGTGAACGGGTAGGATGTAGGGAGACTGAGGGGGGAGGAGAAGTGGAGGCCAGACAGGATTGGCACCCCTGGGGCTGGGGAGATCAGGAGAGGCAGGTGAGAGGGACTCTCTGGGAAGAGCTGGAGAGGAGTAGAGGGCAATCGTCTGGCCCACTCTGGCCAGGGAGCCTGCTGAGCTCCCAAGCTGGTACCCCACCCCTCCAAAGCCCCATCCATGCTGTGTGGGTCCAGGGGCATAAGAAGGAGGCTGGGGAGATCAGGAGAGGCAGGCTGGAGGAGCCATCCAGGAGGAGCAGGAGAGGAGCAGAGGGCTATTGCCCTGCCCACTTGGCCCAGGGAGACTGCTGAGCTCCCAGGCCAGTCCCCTGCCCTCCAAACCCCCTCCAGGCCACATGTGTCCTTGGGGGCATTGGAGGGAGACTGAGGGGAGATCAGGAGAGTCAGGCAGGAGGGGCCCTCCCAGACTGGAGGAGCAGGAGAGGACAGGAGGGCATTTGCCCTGCCCACTCGAGCCCAGGAAGCCTGCTGCCTCCCAGGTGAGGTCTCCTGCCCT
This sequence comes from Balaenoptera acutorostrata, assembly GCF_949987535.1. Classification (NCBI taxonomy): domain Eukaryota; kingdom Metazoa; phylum Chordata; class Mammalia; order Artiodactyla; family Balaenopteridae; genus Balaenoptera; species Balaenoptera acutorostrata. The sequence goes on from NC_080078.1 coordinate 58,716,234, forward strand.
CTAAGACCAGGGGTGGGAGGCACGCCTGGGCCCCTTCTGTTCCTTGAGCCTAAGCCCCACCCCCCACAGACCCCATGACCTTTTCCAGCCCTGTGGGTCCTAAGAATTGGTCCCACCCACAGCCCAAACCTCACCCTTGCTTAGGCCTCACCCTCCACAGCCAAGGCGTTTCCCCCCCACACACACCTTTTTTTTTCTTTTCCTTCCTCCTCTTTTTTACTATTGTGGTACTGATGTACCTTCTGGTTATTGATTCATCCATATTTTTATTTTTATATTCTTCCTAACATATCTGTTAGTTTCCTAGTCTAATTTTATTTTTTACTTTGTTATTGTTCCCTTTTTTTTTTTTTTTTTTTGCCACCCCAGGCAGCTTGCAGGATCTTGGTTCATGAGCCTGGGGTCGGGGTGAAGCTCCTGCAGTGGGAGCTCTGAGTCTGAACCACTGGACTAACAGAGAACCTCAGACCCCAAGGAATATTCATCAGAGTGAGGTCTCATGGAGTTCCTCACCTCAGCACCAAGACCCAGCTCTACCCCATAGCCTACAAACTCCAGTGTTGGAAGCCTCAGGCCAACCAACCAGTAAGACAGGAACAAAATCCCACACATTAAAAAAAACAAACAAACAATGAGATGGCAAAAAAATATGTCACAGATGAAGGAGCAAGGTAAAAACCTACAAGACCAAATAAATGAAGAGGAAATAGGCAATCTACCTGAAAAAGAATTCAGAGTAATGATAGCAAAGATGATCCAGAATCTCAGAAATAGAATGGAGGCACAGATGGAGAAAATACAAGAAATGTTTAACAAAGATCTAGAAGAACTAAAGAACAAAAAACAAAAAATAGAGATGAACAACACAATAACTGAAATGAAAAATACACTAGAAGGAATCAGTAACAATAACTGAGGCAGAAGAACGAACAAGTGAGCTGGAAGACATAATGGTGGAAATAACTGCCAAGGAGCAGAATAAAGAAAAAAGAATGAAAAGAATCGAAGACAATCTCAGAGACCTCTGGGACAATACTAAACGCACCAACATTCAAATTATAGGGGTCCCAAAAGAAGAAGAGAAAAAGAAAGGGTCTGAGAAAATATTTGAAGAGATTATACTTGAAAACTTCCCTAGCATGGGAAAGGATATAGTCACGCAAGTCCAGGAAGCACAGAGAGCTCCATACAGGATAAGCCCTAGGAAAAACACACCAAGACACATATTAATCAAACTAACAAAAATTAAATTCAAAGAAAAAATATTAAAAGCAGCAATGGAAAAACAAGAAATAACATACAAAGGAATCCCCATAAGGTTATCAGCTGATTTTTCAGTGGAAACTCTGCAGGCCAGAAAGGACTGGCAGGATATACTTAAAGCAATGAAAGGGGGAAACCTACAACCAAGATTACTCTACCCAGCAAGGATCTCATTCAGATTTGATAGAGAAGTCAAAAGCTTTTCAGACGAGCAAAAGCTAAGAAAATTCAGCACCACCAAACCAGCTTTTTTTTTTTTGAATTTTTGAATTTTATTTTATTATTTTTTTATACAGCAGGTTCTCATTAGTCATCCATTTTATACACATTACTGTATACATGTCAATCCCAATCTCCCAATTCATCACACCACTACCCCCGCCTCCCGCTGCTTTCTCCCCTTGGTGTCCATACATTTGTCCTCTACATCTGTGTCTCAATTTCTGCCCTGCAAAACAGTTCATCTGTACCATTTTTCTAGGTTCCACATATATGCATTAATATACGACATTTGTTTTCCTCTTTCTGACTTACTTCACTCTGTATGACAGTCTCTAGATCCACCCACGTCTCTACAAATGACCCAACTTCGTTCCTTTTTATGGCTGAGTAATATTCCATTGTATATACGTACCACAACTTCTTTATCCATTTGTCTGTCGATGGGCATTTAGGTTGCTTCCATGACCTGGCTACTGTAAATAGTGCTGTAATGAACATTGGGGTGCATGTGTCTTTTTGAATTATGGTTTTCTCTGGGTATATGCCCAATAGTCGGATTGCTGGGTCATATGGTAGTTCTATTTTTAGTTTTTTAAGGAACCTCCATACTGTTCTCCATAGTGGCTGTATCAATTTACATTCCCACCAACAGTGCAAGAGGGTTCCCTTTTCTCCACACACTCTCCAGCATTTATTGTTTGTAGATTTTTTGATGATGGGCATTCTGACCTGTGTGAGGTGACACCTCATTGTGGTTTTGATTTGCATTTCTCTAATAATTAGTGATGTTGACCATCCTTTCATGTGTTTGTTGGCAGTCTGTATATCTTCTTTGGAGAAATGTCTATTTAGGTCTTCTGCCCATTTTTGGATTGGGTTGTTTGTTTTCCTGATATTAAGCTGCATGAGCTGCTTTGAAACTTTGGAGATTAATCCTTTGTCAGTCGCTTCATTTGCAAACATTTTCTCCCATTCTGAGGGTTGTCTTTTCGTCTTGTTTAGGTTTTCCTTTGCTGTGCAAAAGCTTTTAAGTTTCATTAGGTCCCATTTGTTTATTTTTGTTTTTAATTCCATTACTCTAGGAGGTGGATCAAAAAAGATCTTGCTGTGATTTATGTCAAAGAGTGTTCTTCCTATGTTTTCCTCTAAGAGTTTTATAGTGTCCAGTCACTAATCAATTTTGAAATTATTTTTGTGTATGGTGTTAGGGAGTATTCTAATTTCATTCTTTTACATGTAGCTGTCCAGTTTTCCCAACACCACTTATTGAAGAGACTGTCTTTTCTCCATTGTATATCCTTGCCTCCTTTGTCACAGACTAGTTGACCATAGGTGCATGGGTTTATTTCTGGGCTTTCTATCTTGTTCCATTGATCTATATTTCTGTTTTCATGCCAGTACCATATTGTCTTGATGACTGTAACTTTGTAGTATAGTCTGAAGTCAGGGAGTCTGATTCCTCCAGCTCCGTTTTTTTCCCTCAAGACTGCTTTGGCTATTCAGGGTCTTTTCTGTCTCCATACAAATTTTAAGATTTTTTGTTCTAGTTCTATAAAAAATGCCAATGGTAATTTGATGGGGATTGCATTGAATCTGTAGATTGCTTTGGATACTCTAGTCATTTTCACAATATTGATTCTTCCAACCCAAGAACATGGTATATTTCTCCATCTGTTGGTATCATCTTTAATTTCTTTCATCAGTGTCTTATAGTTTTCTGCATACAGGTCTTTTGTCTCCCTAGGTAGGGTTATTCCTAGGTATTTTATTCTTTTTGTTGCAATGGTAAATGGGAGTGTTTCCTTAATTTCTCTTTCAGAATTTTCATCATTAGTATATAGGAATGCAAGAGATTTCTGTGCATTAATTTTATATCCTGCAACTTTACCAAATTCATTGATTACCTCTAGTAGCTTTCTGGTGGCATCTTTAGGATTCTCTATGTATAGCATCATGTCAGCTGCAAACAGTGACAGTTTTACTTCTTCTTTTCCAACTTGTATTCCTTTTATTTCTTTTTCTTCTCTGATTGCCGTGGCTAGGACTTCCACAACTATGTTGAATAATAGTGGTGAAAGTGGACATCCTTGTCTTGTTCCTGATCTTAGAGGAAATGCTTTCAGTCTTTCACCATTGAGAATGATGGTTGCTGTGGGTTTGTGATATATGGCCTTTATTATGTTGAGGTAGGTTCCCTCTATGCCAACTTTCTGGAGAGTTTTTATCATAAATGGGTGTTGAATTTTGTCAAAAGCTTTTTATGCATCTACTGAGATGAGCATATGGTTTTTATTCTTCAATTTGTTAATATGGTGTATCACATTGATTGATTTGCATATATTGAAGAATCCTTGCATTCCTGGGATAAATCCCACTTGATCATGGTATATGATCCTTTTAATATGTTGTTGGATTCTGTTTGCTAGTGTTTTGTTGAGGATTTTTGCATCTATATTCATGAGTGATACTGGTCTATAATTTTCTTTTTTTGTAGTATCTTTGTCTGGTTTTGGTATCAGGGTGATGGTGGCCTCATAGAATGAGTTTGGGAGTGTTCCTTCCTCTGCAGTCTTTTGGAAGAGTTTGAGAAGGATAGGTGTTAGCTCTTCTCTAAATGTTTGATAGAATTCACCTGTGAAGCCATCTGGTCCTGGACTTTTGTTTGTTGGAAGATTTTTAATCACAGTTCAATTTCATTATTTGTGATTGGTCTGTTCATAATTTCTATTTCTTCCTGCTTCAGTCTTGGAAGGTTATACCTTTCTAAGAATTTGTCCATTTTTTCCAGGTTGTTCATTTTATTGGCATAGAATTGCTTGTAGTAGTCCCTTAGGATGCTTTGTATTTCTGCGGTGTCTGTTGTAACTTCTCCTTTTTCATTTCTAATTTTATTGATTTGAGTCCTCTCCCTCTTTTTCTTGATGAGTCTGGCTAATGGTTTATCAATTTTGTTTATCTTCTCAAAGACCCAGCTTTTCGTTTTATTGATCCTTGCTATTGTTTTCTTTGTTTCTATTTCATTTATTTCTGATCTGATCTTTATGATTTCTTTCCTTCTGCTAACTTTGGGTTTTGTTTGTTCTTCTTCCTCTAGTTCCTTTAGGTGTAAGGTTAGATTGTTTATTTGAGATTTTTCTTGTTTCTTGAGGTAGACTTGAATAGTTATAAACATCCGTCTAGAACTGCTTTTGCTGCACCCCATAGGTTTTGGATCGTCGTGTTATCATTGTCATTTTTCTCTAGGTATTTTTTGACTTCCTCTTTGATTTCTTCAGTGATCTCTTGGTTATTTAGTAACGTATTGTTTAGCCTCCATGTGTTTGTTTTTTTTACGTTTTTTTCCCTGTTGATTTCTAATCTCACAGCGTTGTCATCAGGAAAGAGGCTTGATATGATTTCAATTTTCTTAAAATTTACTGAGGCTTGATTTGTGACCCAAAATGTGATCAATCCTGGAAAATGTTCCATGTGCACTTGAGAAGAAAGTGTAATCTGTTGTTTTTGGATGGAATATGCTATAAATGTCAATTAAATCTATCTGGTGTATTGTGTCATTTAAAGCTTGTGTTTCCTTTATTAATTTTCTGTCTGGATGATCTGTCCATTGGTGTAAGTGAGGTGTTAAAGTCCCCCACTATTATTGTGTTACTGTTGATTTCCTCTTTTATAGCTGTTAGCATTTGCCTTATGTATTGAGGTGCTCCTATGTTTGGTGCATATATATTTATAATTGTTATATCTTCTTCTTGGATTGATCCTTTGATCATTATATATTGTCCTTCCTTCTTTCTTGTAGCATTCTTTATTTAAAAATCTATTTTATCTCATATGAGTATTGCTACTCCAGCTTTCTTTTGATTTCCATTTGCATCGAATATCTTTTTCCATCCCCTCACTTTCAGTCTGTATGTGTCCCTAGGTCTCAAGTGGGTCTCTTGTAGACAGCATATATATGGGTCTTGTTTTTGTATCCATTCAGCAAGCCTGTGTCTTTTGGTTGGAGCATTTAATCCATTCACGTTTAAGGTAATTATCGATATGTATGTTCCTGTTACCATTTTCTTAATTGTTTTGGGTTTGTTTTTGTAGGTCCTTTTCTTCTCTTGTGTTTCCCACTTAGAGAAGTTCCTCTAGCATTTGTTGTAGAGCTGGTCTGGTGGTGCTGAATTCTCTTAACGTTTGCTTGTCTGTAAAGCTTTTGATTTCTCCATCGAATCTGAATGAGATCCTTGCCAGGTGGAGTAATATTGGTTGTAGTTTCTTCCCTTTCATCACTTTAAGTATATCATGCCACTCCCTTCTGGCTTGTAGAGTGTCTGCTGAGAAATCAGCTGTTAACCTTATGGGAGATCCCTTGTATGCTATTTGTTGTTTTTCCCTTGCTGCTTTCAGTAATTTTTCTTTGTCTTTAATTTTTGTCTATTTGATTACTATGTGTCTCAGTGTGTTTCTCCTTGGGTTTATCCTGTATGGGACTCTCTGCACTTCTTGGACTTGGTTGGCTATTTCCTTTCCCATGTTAGGGAAGTTTTTGACTATAATCCCTTCAAATATTTTCTCGGGTCCTTTCTCTCTCTCTTCTCCTTCTGGGACCCCTATAATGTGAATGTTGTTGCGTTTAATATTGTTCCAGATGTCTCTTAGGCTGTCTTTATTTCTTTTCATTCTTTTTTCTTTATTCTGTTCCACAGCAGTGAATTCCACCATTGTGTCTTCCAGGTCACTTATCCGTTCTTCTACCTCAGTTATTCTGCTATTGATTCCTACTAGTATTTTCATTTCAGTTATTGTATTGTTCATCTCTGTTTTTTTGTTCTTTAATTCTTCTAGGTCTTTGTTAAACATTTCTTGCATCTTCTCGATCTTTGTCTCCATTTTTTTCCCGCGTTCCTGGATCATCTTCATTATCATTATTCTGAATTCTTTTTCTGGAAGGTTGCCTATCTCCACTTCATTTAGTTGTTTTTCTGGGGTTTTATCTTGTTCCTTCATCTGGTACATAGCCCTCTGCCTTTTCATCTTGTCTATCTTTCTGTGCATGTGGTTTTTGTTCCACAGGCTGCAGGATTGTAGTTCTTCTTGCTTCTGCTGTCTGCCCTCTGTGGATGAGGCTATCTACAAGGCTTGTGCAAGTTTCCTGATGGGGGGACTGGTTTTGGGTCACCAAACCAGCTTTACAACAAATGGTAAAGAAACTTCACTAAGCGGGAAACACAAGAGGAGAAAAAGACCCACAAACATAAACCCAAAACAATTGAGAAAATGGTAAGAGGAACATACATATCGATAATAACCTTGAATGTAAATGGATTAAATGCTCCAGCCAAAAGACACACACTGGCTGAATGGATACAAAAACAAGACCCATATATATGCTGTCTGCAACAGACCCACTTCAGACCTAGGGACACATACAGACTGAAAGTGAGGGAATGGAAAAAGATATTTCATGCAAATGGAAATCAAAAGAAAGCTAGAGTAGCCATACTCGTATCATATAAAATAGACTTAAAATAAAGACTGTTACAAGAGATGAGAAGAGACACTAGATAATGATCAAACAATCAATCCAAGAAGAAGATATAGCAATTATAAATGTTTATGCACCCAACATAAGAGCACCTCAATACATAAGGGAAATGCTAACAACCATGAAAAGAGAAATTGACAGTAACACAATAATAGTAGGGGACTTTAACACCCCACATACACCAATGGACAGATCATCCAAACAGAAAATAAATAAGGAAACACAAGCTTTAAATGACACAATAAACCATATAGATCTAATTGATATTTACAGAACATTCCACCCAAAAGTGGCAGAATACACTTTCTTCTCAAGTGCACATGGAACATTCTCCAGGATAGATCACATCTTGGGTCACAAATCAAGCCTCAGAAAATTAAAGAATACTGAAATCGTATCAAGCATCTTTTCTGAACACAATGTTTTCAGACTGGAAATCAATTACAGGAAAAAAACCCAAAAAATCACAAATACATGGAAGCTAAACAGTGTGCTACTAAATAACCAAGAGATCACTGAAGAAATCAAAGAAGAAATTTTAAAAAATACATAGAAACAAATGACAGTGAAAACACAATGACCCAAACCTATGGGATGCAGCAAAAGCAGTTATAAGAGGGTAGTTTATAGCAATACAATCTCACCTCAAGAAACAAACAAAAAAAAAATCTCAAATAAACAATCTAACACTACACTTAAAACAACTAGAGAAAGAAGAACAAAGAAAACCCAAAGTCAGTAGAAGGAAAGAAATCCTAAAGATCAGAGCAGAAATAAATGAAATAGGAATGAAGAAAACAATAGCAAAGATCAATAAAACTAAAAGCTGGTTCTTTGAGAAGATAAAAAAAATTGATAAACCCTTAGCCAGTCCCATCAAGAAAAAAAAAGGGAGAGGACGCAAATCAATAAAATTAGAAATGAAAAGTGAGAAGTTACAACAGACACCGCAGAAATAAAAAACATCTAAGAGACTACTACAAGCAGCTCTATGCCAATAAAATGGACAACCTGGAAGAAATGGACAAATTCTTGGAAAGGTACAATTTTCCAATACTGAACCAGGAAGTATTAGAAAATATAAACAGACCTATCACAAGTAATAAAATTGAAACCATAATTTAAAATCTTCCAACAGGGCTTCCCTGGTGACACAGCAGTTGAGAGTCTGCCTGCCGGTGCAGGGGATGTGGGTTCGAGCCCTGGTCTGGGAAGATCGCACATGCCGCAGAGCAACTAGGCCTGTGAGCCACAACTACTGAGCCTGCGTGTCTGGAGCCTGTGCTCTGCAACAAGAGAGGCCGCGATAGTGAGAGGCCCGTGCACCACGATGAAGAGTGGCTCCCACTTGCCACAACTAGAGAAAGCCCTCGCACAGAGGCAGGGGCCCAACACAGCCGTAGGTAAATAAATAAATAAAATGTTATGGTTAACACACACACACAAAAAAAAAATCTTCCAACAAACAAAAGTCCAGTACCAGATGGCTTCACAGGTGAATTCTATCAAACATTTAGAGAAGAGCTACCACCCATCCTTCTCAAACTCTTCTAAAAAATTGCAGAGGGAGAAACACTCCCAAATTCATTGCACGAAGCCACCATCACCCTGATACCAAAACCAGAAAAAAACAGAAAAAAAGAAACTTATAGACCAATATCACTGATAAACATAGATGCAAAAAACCTGAACAAAATACTAGCAAACAGACTCCAACCGCACATTCAAAGGATCATACACCATGATCAAGTGGGATTTATCCCAGTGATACAAGGATTCTTCAATATATGCAAATCAATCAAGGTGATACACCACATTAACAAATTAAGGAATAAAAACCATATGATCATCTCAATAGATGCAGAAAAAACTTTTGACAAAATTCAAAACCCATTTATGATAAAAACTCTCCAGAAAATGGGCATAGAGGGACCTACCTCAACATAATAAAGGCCATATATGACAAAACCACAGCAAGTAGCATACTCAATGTTGAAAAACTGAAAGCATTTCCACTAAGATCAGGAAAAAGACAAGGATGTCCACCCTTGCCTCTCTTATTCAACATAGTTTTGGAAGTCCTAGCCATAGCAATCAGAGAAGAAAAAGAAATAAAATAATACAAATTGGAAAAGAAGAAGTAAAAGTGTCATTGTTTGCTGATGACAAGATACTATACATAGAAAATCCTAAAGATGCCACCAAAAAACTATCAGAACTAATCAATGAATTTGGTAAGGTTGCAGGATACAGAACTAATGCACAGAAATCTCTGGCATTCCTATACACCAACAATGAGAAATCAGACAGAGAAATTAAGGAAACACTCCCATTTACCATTGCAACAAAAAGAATAAAATACCTAGGAATAAACCTGCCTAAGGAGGTGTAAGAGTTGTACTCAGAAAACTATAAAACACTGATGAAAGATATCAAAGATGACATAAACAGGTGGAGAAATATACCATGTTCTTGGATTGGAAGAATCAATATTTTGAAAATGACTATACTACCCAAAGCAATCTACAGATTCAATGCAACCCCTATCAAGCTACCAATCGCATTCTTCACAGAATTAGAACAAAAAACTTTACAATTCGTATGGAAACACAAAAGACCCCAAATAGCCAAAGCAATCTTGAGAAAGAAAAACGGAGTTGGAGGAATCAGGCTCCCCGACTTCAAACTATACCACAAAGCTCCAGTAATCAAGACAGTATGGTACTTGTACAAAAAGAAATATAGATCAGTGGTACAGGATAGAATGCCCAGAGATAAGCCCACGTACATATGGGCACCTAATTTATGACAAAGGAGGCAAGAACATACAATGGAGAAAAGACAACCTCTTCAATAAGAGGTGCTGGGATAATTGGAGAGCTACATGTAAAAGAATGAAATTAGAACACTACCTAACACCATACACAAAAATAAACTCCAAATGGATTAAAGACTTAAATGTAAGACCAGACACTGTAAACCTCTTAGAGGAAAACATAGGGAGGGAAAAAACTCTTTGACATAAACCACAGCAAGATCTTTTTTGACCCATCTCCTAGAGTAATGGAAATAAAAACAAAAATAAACAAATGGGACTTAATTAAACTTAAAAGCTTTTGTACAGCAGAGGAAACCATAAACAAGACGAAAAGACAACCCTTAGAATGGGTGAAAATATTTGCAAATGAAGCAACTGACAAAGGATTAATCTCCAAAATATACAAGCAGCTCATGCAGCTCAATATCAAGAAAACAAACAATCCAGTTAAAAAATAGGCAGAAGACCTAAACAGACATTTCACCAAGAAAGAGATACAGCTGGCCAAGAGGCACATGAAAAGATGCTCAACATCAGTAATTATTAGAGAAATGCAAATCAAAACTACAATGAGGTATCACCTCATACTGGTCAGAATGGCCATCATCAAAAAATCTACAAACAATAAATGCTGGAAAGGGTGTGGTGAAAAGGGAACCCTCCTGCACTGTTGGTGGGAATATAAATTGATACAACCACTATGGAAAACAGTATGGTGGTTCCTTAAAAAACTAAAAATAGAACTACCATATGACCCAGCAATCCCAGTACTGGGCATATACCCTGAGAAAACCATAATTCAAAAAGAGTCATGTACCATAATGTTCATTGCAGCGCTATTTACAATAGCCAGGACATGGAAGCAACGTAAGTGTCCATCGACAGATGAATGGATAAAGAAGATGTGGCACATATATACAATGGAATATTACTCAGCCATAAAAAGAAATGAAATTGAGTTATTTGCAGGGAGGTGGATGGACCTAGAGACTGTCATACAGAATGAAGTAAGTCATAAAGAGAAAAACAAATACAGTATGCTGACACATATATATGGAATCTAAAAAAAAAAAAAGGTTCTGAAGAACCTAGGGGCAGGACACGAATAAAGATGCAGATGTAGAGAATGGACTTGAGGACAAGGGGAGGGGTAAGGGTAAGCTGGGATGAAGTGAGAGAGTGGCATTTACATATATACACTACCAAATATAAAATAGATAGCTAGTGGGAAGCCGCCGCATGGCACAGGGAGATTGGCTCAGTGCTTTGTGATGACCTAGAGGGGTGGGATAGGGAGGATGAGAGGGAGGCTCAAGAGGGAGGGGATATGGGGACATATGTATGCATGTGGCTGATTCACTTTGTTGTGCAACAGAAACTAATACAGTATTGTGAAGCAATTATACTCCAATAAAGATCTATTAAAGAAAAAAAAAGAAAATAGCAAAAGACATGAAAGACATTTCACCGAAGAGGATATACATTACGGCAAATAAACACATGTAAAGATGCTCAACATCATTAGCCTTTAGAGAATTGCAAATTAAGACCATGATGGATATCATTACACACCTATCAGAACAGCTAAAATAAAAAATAGTGACAACACCAAATACTTGGGAGGATGCAGAGAATCTGGATCTCTTGTACATTGCTAGTGGGAATATAAAGTGGTAGATCCACTCTAAAAAACAGTTTGGCAGTTTCATAAAAAATGAAATATACACTTAGCATACAACCAAGCAATTGCATTCCTGGGCATTTATCCCAGAGAAATAGTTATGTCCACCCAAAAATATGTCAGCAATCATTCATTGCAGCTTTATTTATAATAGCAAAAACTGGAAACAATCAAAATGTCCTAAAGCAAGTGAATGGTTGAACAGACTGTGGTAATCCAAACATGGATTACTACTCAAAAAATGAAACTATTGATACATGCAACAACCTGGATGGATCTCAAGGGCATGACTCTGTGTGGGAAGAAAAAATGCAAAAGGTAACATACCATATGCTTCCATTTATATAACATTCTCAAAATGACAAAAATATGGAGGTGAAGCACACATTAGTGCTTGCAAAGGGTTAAGGATGGTGGGGAGAGGAATGAGTTTGACTATAAAGGAGTAGCAGACGGGGGATCTTTGCAGTGATGGAATAGTTCTGTATCTTGACAGTGGTGGTGATTACACAAATCTACACAAGTGATAAGATAACATAGAACTGTACACACAGTGTATCAATGTCAATTTCCCAGTTTTGATACTGCACTATAGTTAGGTAAGATGTAACCATTGGGGGAAACTGGGTAAGGGGTACTATATTTGCAACTCTCTGTGAATCTATAATTTCAAAATTAAAAGTTTTTTTAATAATTAATATATGAAAGTTCACAGTGGTGAGAACCTGGGTTAGACTGGGTTGGGTTTGAAGTTCTGGAATGGGAAAGGAGCAAGCACATATTTTTGGTGTGTGAGGAGAGGGGGAGAGCAATTGGAACAGACATATGAATTTCAGAAGAAGTGGCTTACAATATTTCTTCCCTCTTGGTGGCAGGAAGTGGCTGGGAGGCTGCAAAATCCTGGAAAGCCTTAGGCTCCAAGTATTGTTTACACTGTAGTTCCTGGACCCTAGGTTGTCCCCCCACCCCACCATGGGGTTACTCTCTAACCAGAATGCAGCCAGCCCCTCAGTGCCGTGATACCCTAGAAATTAATCTGTGCTGGTCCTTGGCAAGTCTCTAGACCAACTTCTCCTTTGACAAATGGGGAGCTGAGGCTCAGAGAGGGGCAGCAACTTTCCCAGTGTTACACAGGTAAACTAGTGCCTCAGGGTGGGGGATGCAAATAACCCTGACATCTGTGTGCAGATTGGTATTGACAGTGGAATGGTGGGAGGATAGTAAGACAGGGTGCAGGGAGACCAGTTAAGGGCTATGGAAATAGTCAAGGTGTCGAACAAGAAGACTCAGGATTTAGAGATGGATTGCTTCAGGGGGCATGAGAGTAAGGGAGGTGTCCAGACTGATCTCAGCCTTCTGGCTTATGCACTAGTTGGATGGGGCCACCATTTTACTGTGACATGGGGTGGGGACAGGGACTACTCAAAATAACTGAATTTTGGAGAACTATGGATTTCATCTCAGATATGCTCAGTTTGAGGTCCCTGGGAGACACCCAGGGGTTGTCTAGGAGACCCTGGCCTACTTGACTCTGGAGCTCCAAGAAGAGGTTTGCATTGGTCACTGGAATAACCTTAGAACCAGGCAAATACATGAAAAGATGTCAAATTCCATAATGCATAATGAGAACAGCTAAACCTAGTTGATAAAAAAACACAGAAGGAGGAATTGTTTACAAAATTCCAAAATAGATGATCAGGTTAGAAAGAGGTAGCCAAAGAATTGGGTAGGGGAGTTATTAAAGTAACATTGATTCCTGCTGTCATGTTAATAGAATAGAGGTAGAAAACTGAGAGTCAAAGCCACCCTCTAGTAAACATACAATCAATAAAAAGTGTGTAGTTCTCAGGTCAGTTCAGTGACTCTCTACAGTCTCCCATTTTCCCAGCCAGATTGCGCCCTGACCCCAGTGTCTCCTTTATAGAAATTCTGGAGCTGTACCACCTCTTCTCACATCCAGCAGGGAACCAAGATTCAGGGCTGGGCAAACTGGCACAGGAACCCCTTGGTTCATCCAAGTCCACTGTCCCAGGTCCCAAGTCTGCTTTTATAGATCCATTTGCATGCTAATTTACATTGCTCTGCAAACCCTGGCTTCTCCTTTAAAAGGCTAGTGCCTCTTTTTCTCTACCATTCTCTTCTCTTCACTCATACCCTTAAGCAATGCAAGCTCTAATGATGAAAAAAGGGATCCTCTTGTCTTTGGGGTCCCTAAGCTTCTGTATTTATTCAAAATTTATTTGTTGAGGTCTGAAATTCATTATGGAAGCACGGGCTGCCCTTAAGGACTGGAGGTTATATCTTACTTTCCTGCCTCCATCCCCTTACACAACCCATAAAGATGGGGAGGGGGACACAAAGCCACCTTCACAAGGCTTCCAGGCTAGAAGCTGAGCTGGTCGGGTAGGGGGAGAAAGATTGGGGTCCAAGAACTTATATATTCAGCCTAGGACCCAGCTTCCTAGGGAAAAGCCCAGCAATCAGAACTCTCTACAACTCTGTTGGAGTTACCTGTTTATTAGAGCACATGGCTGGATAATAGAGGTCCTTAACTGGTAGAGGATGAGTCCTTCTCCCCAACCTGTAAGTCAGGAGAGGCCTCATGGAACAACGATTTGGGGACTGACATCACCCTGGCTTTGTGGCACAGATGAGAAACCCTTCATACATCTCCTGCCCTGCTGGGGAGACTCCAGGATAAGGAAAAGACAAGCCCTCAGGTTTGGAGATGCCTCTTCATCAAAGTGCTCCTATATCCATTCTTCGCTTAAACCTGACACACCAGCTGAGAGGCTACCTTGAGAGTCCTGGAACCTTATTTCAATGCATATTTTAAAATGGAGACCAGGTGATCCCTCTGTTCCCTCCCATTAGGTCTAATCAACCTGCACCAAACCACACTGCACAATGGAGCTGCCTCCTGAGACAAGGTCATGTTCACTCAGACACATACATTCCACTCCAGCTCCTCTGCACAGCCTCTTGCTGAGCACTGCTGTCTTTTTCTTCTTCTGCTGCTGCTCTTGTTGCTGATATGGCTCCACTGGAACCGAAGCTCCCATACATACCCACCCCAGGGATACTCAAGATTCATACTAGAATCTCAGGGTGCCAAAGGTGTATGTGTTGCTCTGTACGGAACAGAGGAGGCATGACTGCGTTAATGCCTGTGGTCACCAGCCTCCAAGATGGCCCCCAGTGATGGTCCCCTCCTGGTATTCAAGACCTTGTGTCATCTCTCCAACATTGGATAGAGCTGGCCAAGTAGCCAGTAGGCTATTACAGAAGTGTCAGTGTGTCTTCCAAGGCTAGGTCATAAAAGACATTGCAGCTTCTGCCTTGCTCTTTTGGATCACTTGTTCTCGGGGAAGCTAGCTGCCATGTGATAAGAACACTCAAGCAGCCCTACAGGAGGTCCATGTGGAAAAGAACTGAAGCCTCTCACTGACATTCAGCACTAACTTGCCAAGTGTGTGAGTGAGTCATCTTGGGAACAAATCTTCCAGTTCCATCAAGCCTTCCTATTGGCCAGCCACAATATTGACTGCAACTTGATGAAAGACCTCCATCCAGAACCAGCCAACAAAGCTGTTCCTGGATTTCTGATCCATAGAAACTGGAAGATGATAAATGTTTATTGTTCTTTTAAGCTGCTAAGTTTTGGCATAATTTAGTACACAGGAGTAGATAATTAATACAGTATGTTTTCACTTCTCTTTGGTAAATACCTAGCAGTAGAATTGCTAGGTCATATAAAAAGTGTATGTTAACTTCATAAGAAGCTACCAAACTGTTTTCCAAAGTGGTTGTCCCATTTTACCTCCTACCTACACCATATGCCAGTTCTAGTTCCTTTTTCCTAAGACCCACCTCACCAAAGATAAATAACCTTGCCTTTGATTATAGGACACAGGAAGGTGTATGACCCCAGTTGCACCAAGCTGTTATACCCTCCTGCCTATCTCCCCTTCTTTATGAACTAACCAGTGGACCATTGCCAGGGTTGGGGTGAATCTCTGGTCTTTCCACAGGGCAGGGAACTACCTCCCAACTGATCATGTTCATGGCCTTGGGAATCATACAGTACTTTAGAGTTGACAAAGCTCTTTTCCATATGTGACCAGAGTTCCTCCAGGCCTCACCAGCCCAGGCACACAAATGAGACTGTATTAATAGGAAAAACACACATTTCATGGACTTTTACCCTCACCTGCAGACCACGGGTGCTCCAGGGCCCCTCAACTTGCCCCAGTTACTTCTGAAATTCCACAGACTATCCCACATGAGCATAGCACTAAAAAGCCAAGTCCTTAGAAGCCACGTGGGGGCAGCACCTGTCCACTGCCTCTGTCATAGTGCTCTAAAGATCATAACTGGTTTCTCCTAAGTTCCATCTCTTCATCCCCTTCACTCCCCAGTTTGCCAACCCCATACCATGGTAGGTCTGAGTATCCTGCAGAACTTTGGAGAGGACCCTTGAGATAGATTCTATTAGTGCCCTTCCCAGATCCCCTTTCACAGGCCAGTGTAAGTGTCCAGCAACTGCTGCAAAGGCTGTTCCCTTCTCCTGAGAATTGCCCTTGACTGATGTTTGACCCTGGGGGGTTATACTCCCTACCCTCCTCCCAACAACTGATTGGCACAGGGGGTAAAAGCCTGCCCTGCTTCCCTCAGAGTGGGACAACTCTCTGTCCATTCACACCCCCAGAGTTCCCTATGGGATCAGGGTGAGGCTAGACTCCAGCTAAGACTCTCTCCTTGTTGAGCATCTTCCCCTGCCCTGTCCTGCTTCCCTCCCTCCCTTTTATTCTTCTCTGAGAGCATGCCCTCAGTAAATCAGCCTCTTACTCTAGGAAAAAACACATGCTTCTCCCAACTTTGGGTTCAGAACCCTGTCCCAACCGTACTTAGGCCCCAGAACCTCACAAAGACCCTCATGAAATCAGCTCCTGCATCTGCCTGTAGACCCTTTCTGTACACCTGACGGGCAGCCCATGGGCCTCGTGAGAGTATAGATACCACACCATCCTTCTCCCTCTACTCTTCTTCCTCATGCTGCTCCATCTCTCCCCCAGAAGCCCACCAACCAGCCACTACATGAACCTTTTCCACCTTTGAATCATTTCTTGCAACGCTGGCTTCCTGCTAGATTCCACCCACTAGGATGCCCACTGTGCATGGTGTACTCATTTGACCTTCAAAATAATCCTTTTCAGTCGCTATTATTAACTTTCCTATTCCGCCAGTGAGGAAGCCAAAAGCAATTCACCGCAAAGCTAATGAAGCTTAAGCTCACTTGCCTGAGCCCCTTCCAAAGTCCTGCAATTTTGTAATCATAGTTTTATATTCTTCTGCTTAAAGAGGGTTCCCAACTTGTAACTGCTCCAGGCTCCACGAAACCTAACTCTGCTCTTGGAGAAACTGAGACTCTGAATAGTGAGGCAACTTGCCCCAGGACACAGACTTGATGAACAACTGAAGCAGAACTTGACCAAAGTTTGCCGCCTCCCAAGTTCTTTTCCTGTGCTCCATCCTACAATGAATCCCTGAAACACCCCCAGGTCCACAGAGGTGGTCTCCAGGACCCAGCCCTTGGCCTCATCCCTCGACTCTCAGCATCTCCTTCTGCTCTGACACATTATTGTGGGAGCCTGACAGGCTAGAATGTGCTTGGGCAGAGATACATTTAAATATCAGGGTGGAAGAGTATCTACACACATGCCATCAATGATACAGACACCCACAGGGCCTTACAAAACCTGAAATAGGCCCTCTGTCTGTCTGTGTCTTCTCCATCAGCCCAGGTGACAAGCTGATAGAATACCTGGGGTGGAGGGGTACAGGGACACTGCAGAAGTTGGACTGTGTATCAGTTAGATTTTCCTGTGTAGCAAACCACTCCAAAACTTCGTGGCCTAAAACATAACTATTTAGCTCACAGTTCTGTGGGTCAGCACTTTGGGCTGGGCTCTGCTGGGCAATTTGCTCTTGGCTCGGCTCCCATGTACGTATGCAGTCAGCTGCTAGGTTGGGTGGGACCTGGCATCAGCTGGCATGAATCATCTCTCTTCTACTTGGTCTCTTATCCTCCAGCGGCCAGCCCGAGATTGTTCCCTGGCAGCTGGGCAGAATTCCAAGAGAGTGAGTGGAATTGAGCAAAACCTCTTGAGGCCTAGGCTCAGGACTTAACACACCATCACTTTTACCACATTCTATGGCCCAAAGCAAGTGACAGACCAGCTATGATGGTTAATTTTTGTGTCAAATTGGCTGGGTCACTGTGTCCAGATAGTTGGTCAAACATTATTCTGGATGTTTCTGTGAAGGTATTTTTTTGGATGAGATTAACATTTAAGTCAGTGGGCCTTGAGTGAAGCAGATTGCTCTCTACAATGAGGGTGGGCCTTATCCAATCAGTTGAAAGCTAACCCCTTGCCCTACCCCCCTACTCTTCCTTACTTCTCCCCCATGCCCCATCCCACAAGCAAGAAGGAATTCTGCCAGCAGACTGCCTTGGGCCTCAAATGCAACTCTTCCCTGAGTTTCCAGCTTGCAGCCTACCCGGCAGATTTTTGGACTCACCAAGTCTCCACAAGAGTGTGAGCCAATTACTTAAAATCTCTCCTCAATCTCTCTCTCTATAGATGGATAGATGATAGATAGATAGATAGATAGATATAGATAGATAGATAGATAGATAGATATGGAGAGAGAGAGAATGAGAGAGAGAAAGAGAGAGAGATCAATCTCCTGTTGGTTCTTTTTCTCTAGAGAACTCTGACTAATGCACCAGCCCAGATTCAAGGGATGAGGAATAGATTCCTTATGGAAGAAGCTGCAAAGCCACATTGCAAAGGGAGGGAAATGTTACAGCCATCTGTGCTGATTATCTATCACAGTCTGGGTTTAGGAATGGGATAGATTTCATGGGGGTTCTGCTGGGCCAGTCAGGTGGAGCTTCCAGTCACCCCCCACCCCTAATTGGGTCTCAAAGACTTCAGGAACAAAACTATTTTCTAAGCCTCCCTGAGCAGGGAGCGACACCTGGATTTTGGAGTATGTCCCCCTGCTCAGACTATGGGCTCTCTGAAGGCTGTGCTGTCTTTTACCATCTAACTCAGGACTCAAGGTAGAATGGAGAGTTCAGCTGGAAGAAAACTGTCCTACTCCCCCTGCAGGATGCAACAGGTTCTGAAAGTAGCCAATAGCCTGATTCCTTCAAAAGTCCCCCAAGGTGGCTGGCACCATAGCTAGGATATACAGGGCCCTGTAAGTGATCCTCAAGGGAATGAACAACTGAATGACTGGATTATGCTCTATTCTGAACCATGCAGCCTTCAGTGCTGAAGCCTGAGACATCTGCTCCCAGTTATGCAAAGTGTCCCAGGTCCCAAGTGACCAGGACAAGGAACACGGGGCTCAAACCTGCCCAGTCCACTTTGCAGCCCCCTTGAGTGCCCTCCACACTGACTCTGTCCTGTCCTGTGTCTGCCTCTCCTCAGCACACCCTGCCCCCACAGCTTGACCAGTGGACTACCTCCCAACTCCTGACCCCAGTCTGTCTCCTGCTTACCCCTTCCCAGGCTCTGCAAGCCACATATAGGCCCTTGGTAAGGAAGCCAAGTATTGCCGTATGTGCATGTCCTGCAGGCTCCTCCTTCCTCCAGACATGGCTCTGGGCTCTGGGTAGACTTGGGAAGTGGGGAGTATTCAGAGGAGTGAATGCAGCAGGTGGGCAGGTGGAACAAGTCAACCTATGAGACACCGAGGCAAGGCCTCTCCTGCCCAGAAGTCCCATGACAACAGGGACTGGCTAAAAACTAGTGGAAGACACTGGACCCACAAGCTCTGAGTTCCAGGCTCCCATTTGTCACAAACCTGTTGTATGATTTGGGGGTGTCACTTTGCTTCTGAGTTTCCCCATGTGTTGAGTGGAGAGGATAGCCATCTATAGCAGGTTCGATAGGTACCCTGCTCACTTCTTTGGGATCTTACCACCTCAAGAAGCTCCAGATGCCTCCCAACTGCAAGTCTGCACTGGAGAGCTTTCATTCCCGAGCTGCAGAAAGCCAGGTAGCAGGCTGCAAGTGCCAGGGAATTAACATCCCTTGGAGAAGCCCTCCATCTGTGACTCGCAGGAATTGGTGGATAAATACCCTTGCTCCCTCGCCCTTCAGACAGGATAATCTGTGGCATGTATTCTACCCTGAAAGCCAGAGCTCCCCAACAGGTTCAAGTTCCAGTTGCCCACAGTTGTAACTGGCTCCATAACACATTCTGTATGGGCTGCTTTCCTCCCCTGTCTCACTTCCCTACTCCCTCCCAGTGCAATGAACTGCTTGCACTCAAATTCTTATCTCTTCTTTTGGGGGAGCCCTAACTAAGACAACATCTCAGCCCTGTCTGTACTACAATCATCCTGTGATCAAGATGATGGCAGAGGCTACCAGCAGGTGTCTGACCTAGGACTGGGTAAGGGACTTCCCAGCTCTCATCTCTACTCTGGACCCAAATGTCACAGGGAGGTGTCACAGAATGTTAGTGGGATGCCCCCTGTCATTCAGGAATGGCAGCCAAGGCCTGAAACTGAAGACAGGGGATGCTTAGTACCCATATTCTGAAATGAGCCACCAGTGAGTCACCAACAGCTGGGCAGCCAACTCCTGGCTTACTAAGAGGCAGCACAACCTGCTCTTCCACTGTTCTACCTAAAGAGAGTGGGTGGGGTGGGGTGGGGTGGGGGTGCACAGGGAAGTACACTGCCAGCATGACAGGATTTCTTCTCACTCCCTAAAGCAAGGAGGGGGGGGGCATTCCAAGACAATCAGGAGAATATTCTATGTGTCAGTTTGAAACTTTCTCCAGACCCGGCCCAGCCCCTCTGTTCAGACCAGCTACTCTACATTCTGTCCATTTTACATCTCTAACTCATCCCTTCTCTCCACCACCATGATCCCCATTTGGGCTCCCACCATCTCCTGCCCAGCATCTTCAGCAGCTTCCTTTCTGGCCTCTCTGTCTCCTCTCTCAGCTTCATGTCCACCTCAATCCATCCTTCTAAAGTGGATCTTTCTGAAACAGGCCATCAAACTACTATGGGCCAAAGGCTGCCTGTGGCCTGTTTTTGCACAACCTGTGAGCTAAAAATGGTTTCTACATTTTTACATGTTTTTTAAACAAAAAGAAAAAAACTATGTGACAAAGATATTTCCAACCTCTGTTCTAAAGCATAAATCTCATCCCACTTAAAGGAGTGGTCTCATTCCACACACTCACCCCTACACGCCCTATGCCTGCTTTCTGTGCCTGAAACATCCACACTTCCTCTCCTGTTTGTCTGGTCAACTACCTGCAGTTCAAGTCTCATTCTAAGTGTCCCTTTCACTGGACCTTGACTTATTGGCCTCGGACCATGCTTGACTTCTCCTGCTCTATTCCATATGATAGGGGTTGGCCCCTACAGCCTCCTGTATAGATTGGATCACAGCTGGGTTTGGCCAATGGAGAGAAGATAGGAAGGCAAGAAGAAGGAAGATTCCAACGGTATTTCTTCCCAGGGTCTCCAACCATGGCTGGGTCTTCTCCACGGCTCCAGCTCCCACTGGCTGACCTGAACCTCAATAATACCATCTCCCCCTTTCTCCTCTTCTCCAAGGTGGTAGCAGCTTCCTGCTGTTGCTAATCTCTGAGTTGCCCCTGGTAGACTTCTCAGCTCTTCCATTAACTGTGTAGCCGATTCCTTGCATTTAATTACCTCGGTTTAAAGCCTGGTATTAGTTTTCCTGGTAGGACTCTAACCAATACAGCATTCCTCCAGGCACCACTGGTCCCAGGGGCTCAGGCGCCTGATACTACTCAAATAACACCCTTCACTCATTGCTTCAACAAGCAACTATTGGATGCCTGCGGTGTTCTAGAATGGGGGTCAGCAAACCACGGCCTGCTGGCCAAATCCAGCTCACTGTCTATTTTGGAAATAAATTTTTATCGGAACACAGCCATGTCCATTCCTTTACATATTGTCTACGGCTGCTTTCAAAGGCAGAGTTGAATAGCTGCAAGACAGACCATGTGTCCCACAAAGCAGAAAATATTTACTGTCTGGTTCTTTTACAGAAAATGCTTTGTAGGCCCTTGCTACTCAAAATATGGTCCTGGGACCAGCAGTCTCAGCTTCACCTGGGAGCTTGTTAGAACTGCACCATCTCAGACCCTGCCCCAGACCTGCTGAGTCAGAATCTGTATATCAACAAGATCCTCAGGTTGATGCATGAGCACATTAAAGTTTGAGTAGCACTGCCTTAAGAAGTCACCCCCTTATCATAGCACTCCTCATGCTTATCAGGAATTATTGACTAATTAATTGTCTTTCCTGCTAGAGGAAAGCATAGGGATTATTCATACGTTGTTTTCCTTTGGATTCCCAGCACCTGATAAGGTACCTGGCCCATAGAAGATGAATGCAATGATTCTATGACAAATATAGTTGAAGAGAACCATGGAAACTAAAGGAGGAGAGAGCTTCAAAAAGAGCAGTTATCGGGACTTCCCTTGTGGTCCAGTGGTTAGAACTCGGCACTTTCACTGCTGTTAGTTCCTGCAAGCCTCGTGGAGCTGCCAAAAACAAACAAACAAACAGAACGGTTATTTTTTATACACCAAATTGGCAAATATCAGAAAGTTTGTTAACATGTGGCATTGAGAGAATAAGAGAAATAGGCTCTCTCTCACATTGTTAGCACAGCTCCTCTGGGGAGGTCAGTTTGACAATATTCATCAAAATTACAAATGCATGTATCCTTTGACCCTACATTTCCACTTGCAGATCTTTATCTTCCAGATAGACTCATACCCGGGAGAAGTAATAGGATACTAAGGTTTTCATTGCACCACTAGCAGCAAGGGCAAAAGATTGGACATAATCAAGTGTCGGTCAAAAGGGATTTGCCCAGTCAGCTATGGCATATAATGAAATTGTGTGACTTTAAAAAAAGAAAGGAGAAACTAGAGTGATGTCCAAGGTATGTTGTTAAGTAAAAAAAGCAAAATGCAAAACAGTATATATCAGACAAGATCGGGCGTGTTCAGGGTGCTATGGCCGTACACCAAAACAGTATATATCAGGTAATATCCAAAACAGGGCAAGTAGAGAGAAGAAAATATATATACTTGCTTGAATATTCATAAAATATCTCTGGAAGGACATACGCAAAAACCAACAACACTGGTTGGCCATGGGAAGGGATCCAGATGTGACCTCCAGGTGTGGCCTGGAGCAGTTCCAGGCAAATTAAGGATGCAGAGGCAGTAGCCAACCTCCTGGCTTTTCTTCCTCCCTCCTTCTCTAATGGAGCCTACCCAATGCTCTGCATTCCCTGCCTTCCTTCCACCTGGTCAGGGTACCAGGTACCTAGAGGCACCAGTGGATGGATAAATAAATATCAGTTATGAATAAACCTGGTTGCTGCGGACAGAAGTAGGAGATTTTTCACTGTCTACTCTTTAGTACTTTGTGAACTTAAAAAAACAAAACCAAAAAAAAAAGAAAAATCAGGAAAACCTACAGAAAAAAAAGAAGTGTCAAAAAGTTTAGACATGTTTTAGATGTCCAGTCTAGACCCCTGTTACTCAAAATATAGTCTACACTCCAGCAGCTTCAGAATCACCTGAGAGCTAGTCAGAAATGCAGAATCCCAGGTCTCACCCCACAAGGACTGAATCAGAATCTGCATTTGAATAAGAGCTTTAGGGAATTCAAGAACATGGTACACTCTGATACCCACTTGTCCAGGCAACCAGAGAACTCACTTCTAGCAGCACCACCTGGGTTGGTAGCATGATCTGCTACTAATGAAAGAGCTGCATTTTCCCCCTAACTGGGGCTCCATCCTGGTGAGACAGCAGGGCCCAGCCTGTCCCCATTAAGAGGGAAGATTTCAGCAGCTCCTTCCAGGCCCTGGCTGGCCCTGAGCCCAGTGCCCTGGCGGCTTCCCAGCCAAAGAAACAACTCACTTCCTCCTCCAAGAGCCACAGGGAGTGCTCAGAAGGGAAACATTTGAGAGTTTTCCACTCCCCCAGTTATAAGCTCTTTCCAACATGAATAAAGATGCATCTGTCTGGCTCAGGTTTATTCATAATTGGTGTTTATTTATCCATCCACTGGTGCCTCTAGGTACCTGGTACCCTGACCAGGTGGAAGGAAGGCAGGGGATGGAGAGCATTGGGTAGGCTCCATAGGTTCGAGTCCCATCTGAGGTGCTACTGCCTCTGCATCCTTAATCTGCCTGGAACTGCTCCAGGCCACATCTGGAGGTCATATCTGGAAGCAGTGATGCCGCTGGACTTTTCAGAGCAGCAGGCATAAGGGGGGAGAGAAAAGGGGGGAGCCATACTGACCTCGGTCCAGACCACCCAGGAGTTTGCCTTTGGAAGATTAAGCATGGAGACTAACTTCTCCCACCACACTCTCCCCACTTTGACTCCCAACTCTCTGAGGCCAACATCTGAGCAAGCACAGGACAGCCATGAGTGAATGCCCCACAATGTGGCTATCCTGAGGCTTCCCCAACCCCAAGTTGTAGGGACTCTGGACAGGCCATGCTCTCTCCCTCTGGGTCCTTCTTTTTCTCCCACCCCCTAATAGCAGCTCTTTCCCTCAAACCCTGAGTCTTCCTCTTCCCCCTTCATGCTCCCTCCTAGTGAGAGAGGAGGGAAAGGAGCAGGGAACAACCTTTAAAAGAATGACAGAGCCATTGAGAATATGATAAAAACTGGTTAGAACCAAGTAGGCCCAAAATGGTGGAAGATTCCACCTCCAGGAGATCTTGAGGCTCATTATGCGCTCATTGTAATATATTATCATGCTAAATGACACACCTACCAGCACCATGACAGTTCCAAGGCCATAAAAGGGTAAAAAGTGTGCACTGGCCCAGATCCTGGAAATTCCTGTCCCTTCCCCAAAATAGTTGGAATAATCCTCCCACTCTTTGCCTATGATATTACCCAGCCCATAAAAACTATCCATCCCATATTTCTGGGCCACTCTCACCTTCTGAGAGGGCTCATACTCTTTAGAGTGTGTATCTCCCAGGGCTGCTCTCACCTTTTGAGACAGACCATGCTCTACCTATGGAATGTGTTTCTTTGCTTTCACTTTGCTATGGCTCACTCTTGAATTCTTTCCTGTGAGAAGCCAAGGACTCTCACTTGGCAACCCGTCCCAGGAACTTGCTCGAGATCTGGGATATGACCATCCTCTCACTCCCCATTTTCTTGCAACCTCTTTACAAAGGGTATTAATAAATCTATCTACTTCTTACCTTTGCCTCTCACTGAATTCCTTCTTTGCCGAGACATAAAGAACCTGAGCTTCATTAAGCCCTGAGACAAGTTGTGCAGTTTCAGTTGGAAGACTGAGGGTTCAAGTCCCATCTGAGGTGCGACTGGGTTCGAGTGAGTCCCATCTCTGAGGTGCGTTTCCACTAGGTCCCTCCTAGCCACCATTCCTAGGTCCCTCCTAGCCACCATCCCTAGGCGGCTAACATCTCTTAAATTTAAAAAAAAACCAAGCCAAAAAACCAGTAATAAGTGTTCATCCAAAAGAGTTTACAAAATGCTTCCACATACTGTGCCTCTCAATTTATCATCTAACAGCCCTACAAGGTTAGAATTCTTCTTCCTACTCTATAGAGGGGAACACCAAGGCCAGGAAATGTTAAAGGGCTTAACAAGATCTCCCAGCCTATAGATAGCAGGACCCAATGCACACCTAAGCTGGCATCTCCCAAAACCTCCAAGGCCCTTCCAGAGTAGGGCTCCAAATCAGACAGGTCTTTCACCAGCAGCCACCTGCTGACATCCTAGCTCGGTGAATGGTTTTCTCCCTTGCCTGGCCCAGTCAGGCCCCAAATTCAGAGACTTCTTTCCTCCCCATTTCCTCTATTGTCCCCCATCCAGGTCTACCTCATCTTAGAGTCTGGGCAAACATCCTATCCTTCTCTTCCCAGTCACTACTGTGATTGCTTTCCAGCCAGCCTCCCTGCCCTTGGGGCTCTTCTCTTACTGTTTCATGTTCTACCAACCACCCTCAAACCCTCTGTGATAAATTAATTGCAAACATGGCCACAATTATTCTCTTCCTGTATCCACATCCTTTGCAATGTGACTTTGTATCTCCTCCCATCAAGAGGCAGAATCTATTTCCCCACTCCTTGAATCTAGGCTGGCCTTGTGAATTGCTTTGGTCAATAGAACATGGTAGAAGTGACAAAGTGCCAATTCTGAGTAGGCTTCAAGAGGCCATGTGCATTTCCACTTCTCCTGGAAATCTGTCCAGCCACCACGTGAACAAACCCAGGCTAGCCTTCTGATGGATGAGAAACCATGTGGCCCAGGAACCCCATTGGCCCAGCCAATAGCTAGCCAAATGCCAACCATATGATGAGGCCATCCTGAATCAAGCAGTCCCTAGCCAACTCATTAGCTGACCTAATATGCATGAGGGAACCACCATAATCAGCTAAGCCAGCCCAGAGCAGAAGAACCACCTAGCCGATGGATAGATTAGTGAGAAATAATCATTGTGGTGTTAAGCCACTAAATTCTGGCTTACACAGTGAAAGCAAACTGTTATACCATTTGTCACCTGCTCACTGACTCTCAGGAACTTCCCAGACCAAACTCCTCATCCAGGTATTCCAAACCTTCCTAATGAAGTTGATACCTCAGTTTCATTTACCACAATTTCTCCAAAGCCTGGTCTCCACAGTGTCCCCTGATATTTCTTACTCTTTCCATCCTTGAACCTCTCACCCTTACCCCTCCACATACACCCTGAATACCATTTCGTCCTCCTTTCTCCATCTCTCAAAAATTATGTCCTTCCTTCAATACCTCACTATGGAGTCTTCCATGATAGTGTTTCTTGTCGTTCTAATGCCTTTTGCACTTTTAGTCTCAAACTTTGCTCTAATTTGCTGTGCTTGACAAAGAAGCACTTAATCATATCCTTATCTTGCCTTACTTTATTCCTCATTGGCTCATATAGTTCATTACAGACCAGGAAGAACAGATAAACTTGGCCTCATATGTCTGCACGGATCAGTCAGTAGAAGATGACTGCAGAGGCATCTGCTGGAAAGATTGCTGTGATTGATTAGTTATGTCTGCCATTGGTGCTGCCAAGAGGGCTCCCAGCATACAGGTGAATATTGGCCTTTCATGGTCTAGTACAGGGACTCCTGAACATTTTGTCTGATGAAACGTATAAAATAAAATACATCAGATTACAAAGGAAGCCAATTATGTTGAAATACTTTTATCAAAATATTTTAAAATATATAATACGTGCTTCATCTTTGATATATTATACAACAAGATCTAGTGGTGGGGGGAACAGTGTCTAATAACTACTGTAATGTTGAAGTATAAATGATCTTTCAAAATATTTATAACTGTACTGTGACATGAAAATATTTGTGGCTTCTCTTGGGAACAAAGACTCAACTGTGTAATTTGTTGCCTACACCCATAAATAAAGGAAACTTTTGATTTAATTTAGAGCAAATTATAGATGTAATTTTTTTCTAGCTATGTTTCATGGATCCCCTAAATTTTATCCAAGGACCCTAAATTAAGAACCCCTGGTCTAGCCTGTAATATACATAAAAGGCAGGGGTTGCTTTCAAATTGATTTATATCCCTGAGAGGGATCAAAGCTAGATATATGGTGGATTATCACCATGTATAATGTTGTAAAAGAAGACAACCCACTGTTATCATGTAGGACCTATAGGGGCCTGACACCAGGCTAAGGACTGCGGTCTGGATTTCCAGTGTACCTTTTCTGCTCCATATTGTGGCTTCATCAGTTTCCTTCCCCTCATAGGAGCAAGGCCTCAGGCACCTATTAGGACACACTTCCCTTCACTCCTGCCCCAGGGGATCCCACCAGGGGATTCCTCTTTGTCTCCTAGAACCCACTGCCTTCCCCACTGTCTTGCTTGGGCCTCTCTGCCTAGCCCCGATGAACCAACATGGCAGAGCCCCTCTTTGCTCAGCAACCTTTCAGGCTTGCCCTGGGCCTTGGCCCTCCCTTAGCCCCACACTCTGGAGTAAGAGGGGCAGGTCTGCCATAGCCCTTGCACTTCTCAGGTCCCCAACCCAGGTCCTTTATTATCTAGGTGTGGAATTCAACCCAATCCTTGCAGCATTCCCTTCTCATTGTAAAGATGAGTGTGTCGAACACTCTTTGTGTACCACCTCAAAAACCTTTTGGCCAAACCTCTTCCTCCAGTCAGTGCTGAGCTGACCTGTTTCAGGAAGCCTTCAACCTAACCTGAGTATTCTCCAGTACAGCCGAATGAGACCTCAAGGGAGCCTGCCTGGCTCTCATGCATGATCAGTACAGAAATGTGGGGAAGTATGAGTCAGTGGGGTTTCCCTTGACCAATGGGAGGTAAGAGCCAATAGATAAATGCCTCTCCCTTTTGTTCCTCAGCAGAGAGTTCTGAGACACATTTCAGAAGGCTCCTCGAAATGTCATGGTGGCATCAAGACACTCATAGCATTGACCAACCTGGTGACACATCTTGTATTGGCTCTTCCACCTTCCCTGTTGCACTCCTCCTCCCTCTCCTTCCTGCTACCTAGGATCACATCCCCAAGGAAACTATCTGCTCCCAAGCCTTTGTCTCAGGTTCTACTTAGGGGGACCCAGGTTAAGACAACAGAGAACAAAGGGTCAGAGAAGTTAAGTCACTTGTTCAAGATCACACAGCTTATAAGTGGCCAAACCTGATCTGTCTGATGAAGTAGTAAATACGCATTCGATGTGGCTTGATTGATTGATTGATGTCTCTCCTAACACAGCTCTGAAGGTCCCAACAGGAAGGGTGTGAGGATGTGTAAAAAAATTGTATTTAATTTTTAATTATCCAGGTTATACTAGAACACATTCTCCATGTGAAGAATTGAAAACATTACAGATAAGTCCCTTTGGCTGTCTCCCTCTCTAATTCCTAATTCCAGTACTGAGTGCTAGTAACATGAGTGGTTTCCATTTGTAAAATTTCAGGAAGCTGCACACTTAGGATATGTGCACTTTTTTCATGTATGTTACCCTAGGTAGACAGCCTGTCATCATTGTTTATTCAGTCTCCTCAAGAAGCTCCGAGTCTAGAGGGGAGATGGGGAGGTAAATAAATTGGATACTAAACGGTGACAAGACTAAACCAAAAGCTTGAACAACATCAGTAGGAGCTAAAAGGAAAGTGGTCTGTCCTCCTTTAGGGGAAAGAAAAGGCTTCCCAGAATTGGTGACTGGTAGATGAGCCCCAAAAGATAGCTGGGTGTTCACCAGGTGAACAGGAGGAGAAAAGAGAACAGGGAAGTGGAACAGGCAGTGCAGTCAGAGAAAACTGAGTAAGGCATGGGGTGTAAAACAGTCTGACATATTAGGGGTCTTAACTATCAACATCACTGGAATCCTGGGTGTGAGGTGAGATGCCAGGGAGGAATGATGGTAGGGATAGAATAAGATAATTAAATAGTTAGTTGAGGAATCCAACTAGGGGATTAAAGACAGAAAGGGAATTTTAAGGGAGTTTGGAAGACTGTTGTAACCTAATGACCACTCAAGAAAAGAATCCAGTAACCTAGCAACAACCTACAGTACCTTGAAGGAAGACCAGGTGCATTCAAGTACCAGGCACACTCAAGCCACAAGTCTTGATAGTTAAAACACAAGACAATAAATATGGGGTCTGAATCTTGTTGCATGAAGTCAGGGAGTTAATAGTCCTGAAGAGTAGCATTTCTGCATGTAGCCAAGACAGAAACATAGGAGAAAGAGGAAAGAAACTAGGTGAAAGGGGACATTATATGGAAACTTGAAATGAATTACCATATTTTAGTCTATGTCACCACACTTCTGCTAATATACATATGATTTAAATAGTGCCATGACAGTCCTGGTTAGACCATATAGGGTCAAAGGAGGAACTAATGATGTAAGCTTTGATGTCCACCCAAGAATGAGGAAGAATGTGGTCTCCTCCTCTCCCCACTTTTTCTTTGATTACAAAAATGTAACCCTCTTTGTTCTCAGGGCTGCACTCCCCTGCTAGCCCACTTGTATCTCTCACTAGCGTCCTAAGCTAATAAATTCACTCTTTGCCTGTCACTTTGCCTCACGCTGAATTCTTTCTGCAATGAGACAGAAGAACATGAGCTTCAGTAAGTCCTGACACCAGGTGAGTGGTTTCAATTAAAAGATAATGGGTTCAAGTCCTCTCCTAAATCAGGGACCATGGGTTCAAGTCCTAATCTGAATTCTGGCTGGGTTCAAGTCCCAGCCCGTGGGTTCAAATCCCAATCTGAGTTTTGGCTGGGTTTGAGTCCCATCCGAGAAGGAGTGTGGTTTCAACAATGCTGGAGAGGTTGGCATAGCTGGCATGATGAAAGTAGACCAAAACACAGGGCTTAGAAATTATCCTAAGAGTAATGGGAAGCCATTGAAGAGTTAAGTCAGAGGAGGGCATGATTGGATTGGGGATCAAGAAAGATAGTTCTGACTACAGAATAACGTGGGTTATGTTGGAGATAGAATGACCAAGACTAGGGATGGGGAGTGGGAGTGAGGATCTATTGCATTAACTCAGGCAAGAGCAAGAGATGATGAATATTGGAACAAAGGCAGTGGCAACAAGGTTGGAGGAAAAGAGACAATGCTAGCAATACTCAGGAGGTAAAATTAACATGGCTTGATGATGGATTGGGTGACTGAAGTGAGGGAGAGGGAAGTTAAAGCCTAAGTTCTGGCCTGGGTGCCCCACCCATACCCCAGACATGGGGGGTTAGGGGACTAAATTACATCTATTAAAATTCAGGGCTTCCCTGGTGGCGCAGTGGTTGAGAATCTGCCTGCCAATGCAGGGGACACGGGTTCGAGCCCTGGTCTGGGAAGATCCCACATGCCGCGGAGGAACTATGCCCGTGAGCCACAGCTACTGAGCCTGCGCGTCTGGAGCCTGTGCTCCGCAACAGGAGAGGCCACGATAGTGAGGGGCCCGCGCACCACGATGAGGAGTGGCCCCCGCTTGCCGCAACTGGGGAAAGCCCTCGTACAGAAACGAAGACCTAACACAGCCAAAAATAAATAAATAAATATAAAAAAATTAAAAAAAAAACAATTAAAAAAAAAAATTCAAAATGTGCATCCCCTCTAACCCAGCACTTATGCATCTAGCTATGTACCCAGGAATCATAAACAAGGGTATTCACAGCAAGATTGGCTAAAACACTGAAAAATTGGGAAAAAAAAAAAAACCCTGAAATCCCATTGAGAGGACAATGACTAAATAAACCAAAACACGAATATGTGTAATATTAAATACTAAGCATCAGTAAAAAGAATAAGGTGGAGAAAAGAAGACAAGAGCAAAAGGGTGACATGGAAGAACGTCCAAAACACATCATTAAGGAGAAAAAATCAAGTTTCAACAAAGTGTGTACAGCATGACCCTACTTGCATTTAATAAAGGACAGCACACAAAACTGTTTCCATATGTCCTGTATGTAAAAGCCTTTAAAAATCTGATTTTGGAGGTGGGGACTTCCCTGGCAGTCCAGTGGTTGACTCTGCGTTTCCAATGCAGGGGTTCCGCTGCCTCTCGGAACATCCTGGCAGAGGTCAGACCTTTCTTTGCTTAGGCAAGTCAGCTTCACTCTTGTCTCCCCAGATATTGGCTTAGGTAGGGCTGCTTCATTCTTGTCTGTCCAGAGATATTGTCGTTTTTTTTAATTGAAGAATAAGTTCCCTTCCACGGATATACTTCAGCGTTAAAGAAAAAACAACCTAAAAATAACCAAAGTCCAGTCTGGGATTGATGATGGATATTGGTATAACTACCATGGGTGGAAAGTGTTCGGATCTCTCCCCCCAAACCCTGCTGGGTCAGCACAAGGAGTGGTGATGGCGATGGCCTTCCTGGGGAGCAGACTTTCAGAGACTCTGTCCAAGGTGCTAACCCCTCATATCTCACCTAAGCAGCACTACCCCACATCAGCCCATGATGTCTTGCTGTCCTTTGCCTACCCAACTCCACCTACCCTCACAGGCCTGGTTCCATCTCACCACTTCCAAAAGCCTCTTCCAATCTCTGAGCCTGCACTGGACTCCTCACATAGGCTGTGAGACTGCGGGGGCTTGGACCAAAGTGAGCTAAATCTCTGAGGGGGCAGAGAAAGCCCAAAGGATGTTCTTAGCACTTTCTTAAAGTATCCAACACCCAAATAGTGAGCTCAAGGTGGAAGATACCTATCTTGATTCTCCCTTTTCATGTGTGCTCTAGGCCACTCTGTGTCTCTTAATTGGTGCCTAGGACATGGCTGATGGTGCTCATGCACCAGGGACACAAGTACAAGCTGACAAAGTCCCTGCCCTTATGGAACTGACATGCTGATGGGGAAGACAGACAGACAACAAACATGTAAACCAGTAAATAGACTGTAACAGATGTGGTAAGAGCTGTAGAGAAAAATAGAGCTGGTAAAGTTAAAAGGTCTGAAGGAAAGTAAGGGAGGGAACCATGTGGAAATCTAGGGGAAGAGCTCTCTGTTCAGGGAGAACAGTCAATGAAAAGTCCACAGGCAGGAACATCCTTGACATATTAAAGGAATAAGCACAGTGTGACTGAAGAGGAGAAAAGGAGGGGGATGATGGGAGAGAAGCAGCATGGGGAGATCATGAGGGCTTTGTTATTGCAACGTCTACATTGTAATAACTGTGGGTTTTGCTTAGAGTGGGGTGGGAGCCATGGGAGGGTTTCAGGCGAAGGCAGAACATGTTCTCACTTAGTCTCTGCAGGATTGTTCTGGCTGCTGTGGTAAGAATCACCCAAGGATGGGAGGTGAGGGTGGGAGAGAGAAACTAGAGTGAAGGCAGTGTTCCAGGTAACAGGTGATGGTAGTCCAGAACAGCTGGTAGCCATGGAGGAAATAAGTGGTCAGGTGTTTTGATGGCACACATGATGGGGTTGCTGATGGCTGGGTTGAAAGATATGAGCAAAGAGAGCAGTCAGGTTTCTGGCTGGAGCAACACAATGAGATGGCGAAGACTCCAGAAGGAGCAGATTTAGGGGCATGGATGAGAAGTTCCATCTTGGATATGAATAGTGACTACATGGGAGAAAAAACTCATCTGTCTTTCTAGCTGAGGGAAACTTCCCCATTAATTTGGTGGGGAAGTTTCTCAGTGAAGCAGGACAGCAAATCAAAACTCTGGGGGAAAATAATGCTTGACCACAGAAAGACTTGTACATGAATGTGCACAGTTTAATTCATAAGAACCAAAAACTAGAGACAATCCAAATGTCTATCAACAACAGAATGGATAAGCAAATTATGGCCTACTCATACAATGGAATACTATTCAGCAAGAAAAAGGAACCAACTCCTAATACATGCAGCAACATGGATAAATCTACAGTGAATTATGCTGAGCAAAAGAAACCTTACACAAAAGAGTACAAACTTGGACTTCCCTGGCGGTCCAGTGGTTAAGACTCCACGCTCCCAATGCAGGGGGCGTGGGTTTGATCCCTGATAGGGGAACTAAGACCCCACGTGCCGCAGGGCAAGGCCAAAAACAAAAACAAAACAAAGAGTACAAACTGTACGGTTCTTTTTATATGAAGTTCAAGAATAGGCAAAATAAACTAAAATCAGTATGGTTATTTCCTCTGGAGAGGAAGATAAGATTGACCAGGGAGGCACAAAGGACCCTTCTGGAGTGAGGGAAATGTTCTCTGTTTTGATCTGAGTGGTGGTTACACAAGTATATAAACAGGTTTTTTTAATTCATTGAGCTGAATCCTTAAGATGTATGCATTTTCCTATGTATAAAATAAACTTCAATTTTTTTAGTGGCACAATGAAAAGAAAGTGTTGGAGTTGGGCTCTATTTGGAGCACCAAATTCCTTATAACAGACCCTAAGAGGATGGAGTGGTATGGGTGCTTATCACCCTTCTTTTGGCTGCCCAATATCTGAACCCCCCTCCTTACATTTGGAGAAATTCAATATTGTGGACTTGCCTTTTCTGGCGACAAGGGTGCCACCCAGATCCAATCTCAGCCTCTCAGTAATATTTCCCAGAGCTCTGAGTCTGGGATAAGGCCACAGAAAGCTGAGACAGTTGAGAACACAGCCATAGTCAGAGACAGTGGTGCCAGCAGCAGCAACGCCCAGCCACATTCTTCCCATGGTCAGTCCTCCTGATCAATCCCATAAGTTACCTGTAATCTTCTAATAAATTCCTCTTCTGCTTAGGCCATTAAAAGCTGTATCTGTGGTTTGAGACCAGATGCCCCCTGACAGGTAAATGCTGTGTGGAAAGAGCCCAGGACTGAATGTTAGATCTGGTGGTGTCCTAAGTCACGCTGGTTCATCAAGTCCCACCAGAGGGTGATCAGCTAGCCAGAGGTAGCTTGTCCCAGGACCAGCCCAGTTCACAAGGGAAAGCCGTAGGGCAGAGAAAGCCCCTGGAAGGGCAGGGAAAGCTGCTGAGGGCAGCTGCCGAGCAAGCCAGCCCAGCCAGGAATTCTAGTTTTAGCTCTGTAGGTGGGGGGTTGCAGTGCACCAGCCTTTCTGGACTTGCTGCCCTGGGGGGTAGGGCAGAAAAGTTTATGAGGTTGACCTGAACCCACAAAGCTGCATCCTCACAACCTAGGCTGAGCATTAGGCAGGAGCTCCTTTCCAGGAATGAGGGGCCAGGTCCCTGTCTAAGGAAAGTCTCTTGGGGACAAAGCACAACCTGGGCCTCGTGGAGTCCTCAGCAAAAGGAGGAGACTGAACCCAAGATGTGAAATGTACCTTAGAGTTCACAGGTGCGCACACACACACACCACACACGTGCGCAAGTGCACACACACAGATTAGCGTCAAAGAAGAATATAGTAAAAATATGGGAGAGTGCCAGGGGAGTCCCACTGATATGGACGAAGCCAAATCAAGAGCTGGCCATAAGGGAGGCTCTGTGGAAGCCTTGGTCAGGCTAGAGGTTGCTATTGTGTGTTAGGTCACACTGAGTGTTAATCTGGGGCAAAGGAAGGAGGATTGACCGCTGAGATTTGGGTGTATCAGTTAGCTACTGCAGTGTAACAAATCCCTCCAAAACTCAGTGGTTTACAATAATAAGTATTTATTATTGTTCGTGAGTCCTGGGTCAGCTGGGCAGCTCTTGCATTGTCTGGGATCACTTGGGTCTACAGTCAGCTATGGGTTGAATAGGTGCCTTTGCTGATCTTGGCTGGACTCTGAGACATGTCTGGGTGAAGCTAGTGGCTAGTGTAAGATGGCCTCAGCTGGGAAGCTTGTCTCTGCTCCATGTGGTCTCTTGTCCTCCAGTAGACTAGTCTGAGCTTGTTCACATGGTCATCATGGTCATGGTGTATTCAAGACAGCAAGCAAAAACAGACAATGCCCTTTGAGGCCTAGGCTCAGAAAGGGCTCAACGTCACTTCCACTACCTTCTTCTGGCCAGAGCAAGTCACAAGTCCAGACCAGAATCAAGGGGTGTGGGAACAGACTCCACCTCTTAGTAGGAGGAGGCTATGAGATCACATGATAAAGCATGTAGATTTAGGGAGGGGTGGAGAATTGGGGCAATTTTTGCAATCACACTGCTACATAGGGCAATGGTGATCCTAGCACAGAATCTGCTAAACCCCAGGTCTTCAAGCAAATCCCTCAAGCATTCACTGGCTGCTTAGCCTCTAGCCCTTTTCTCCATAAAAGCTCCTCCCTCACTTGATCTAGACCAGAAAGAAACATGAAGACAATTTGCTGGGAACCCTGGAGGTCAGTCCTCACCTCTGATTCTGAGTGGGGACCAGAAGGGAAGGTGGGGCAGGAAGGCCAAATGGGGGAAAAGAGTGCAAGGCTAGACATGCCCTTTCTGGTGACAGGGACCCACCAGCAGAGGATGAGAAACAGGGGACAATTTTAGCACCTATTACCTCCTTTCCTCCCTTGCCAGATTCTCCTGAGCACCAACCCTCTGTAGACAGAATGGCTTAAACAACAATTATTTATTTCTCACAGTTCTGGAGGCTGGGAAGTCCAAGATCAAGATGCTGGCAGATTTGGTATCTTGTAAGGGCCCACTTGCTGGTATACAGAAGGCCATCTTCTTTTTGTATTATCACATAATGGAGAACAGACAGAGGAAGCAATTTCTCTTTTGTCTCTTCTTATAAGGGAACCAATCCCATTTATGAGGGCTTCACCATCATGACCTAATTACCTTCCAAAAGCCCTACCTTCTAATACCTTTGCATAGGGGATTAGGATTTCAACATATAAATTTTGGAGGGACGGAAACATTCAGTCCATAACACTGTTTGTGTGAATTTGGGCAAGCTACTTAACCTCTCTGAACTTCAGAGATAATAATAGTACTTGTTTCACAGGGTTATTATGAAAATTAAATTAGATCATGATTATAAAGCAATTACCAAAGCACCTAGTCTATAGTAAGTATGAAATAAATGTTTACTATTTTAATCATCAGGGTTCTGGTCATTCAGTCCAGAACAGGGACTACGTATCCTATGCCCCTAGGGGTGGGGCAGGTTGGGGCAGGGTGAGGTAGCTGGAATTTTAAAGAGAACACCATACTAGGAAAGATTAGGCAGCCCTGATTTTCAATGAATAGACTCACTTGAGCTCCTTGGGATTTTCAGTCCACATGAATAGTAGATACTGCTTTTGGCATTTACCACTTCCAGCTGCCAGTACCTGTAATTTTTTTGCCTGAGAGTTTTCTCTGGCCACTTGATGACATCTTGTCCATCTGTAAACAGGGAGTTAACATCCTACCCCAGTAGCCCTCAACTAATGACTGATGGCAGTTGGTGTATACATACCGTTGCTCCCTCGCTCCTCAGATGCCATAACTCAGATTTGTGCTCTGCACTATCTCCCAGGCTTCCTCAGTAGGATTAAGCTCCAGTCACCCACAGTAATAACCTACTTTAAAATGCACCTCGCATTGGCTTCCTTCTCTTCCCTGTCTCATTTCCTGAATCTCCTACCAGAGGCCTTGGAATCACTTCTCAGTTAAGCTACTTGAACTTGAATCCTTGTTTCAGGGTCTGCTCCTGTGGGGAGGCAGTCTAAGAGTACATCTTTGGTGAGGCCAGCCTTGCCAAGCTGGTTATCTGGAAGGTCTACACCAAGCCTGACCTCTGCTCAGTAGCTCAAGCTGCTTGAAAATGGTAGAACCTGTAGGCTGCTCAATTACAAACCATCTCCATCCCCAGGCATTCAAGTTAGAAGAAGGCAATTTTTCTTTCCTTTAAATTCCTCTTCATATATTCAAGGACTCCTCCATGATGGCTGTCAAGGCCATCTTGTCCTGAGACCAGGCATGACACGTAGGTTCCATCTCAAATGCCACCTCCAATCAATTAACAGAAGCTACCTGGAGGCTCTATCCAGGATTAACGTGTACAGCTATAATTAATGATGTCTGCCTTGAGCATTTGAATGGGTAAGCAGTGGCCTTATGCCGACTGCCGTGGCTCTAGAAGCAAATTGGTGAAGCTGGCTGAATTTTTCTTTAGCATTCCTAGTCCACCAAGTCTACCTCTGTCTCTTACTGAGCTATTTCCTTCATCTGACTTGCCCCATGCCAGACAATAACTCTGTGCACTAAGCATGGCCACCCATTTTCTGGATGAGAAAACTGAGGCTCTGAAATATTGAGTGACTTTCCCAGCATCACAAAATCTATAATGATAGAACAGAGGTTTTTAATCAGGTCTACCCGACACCATAGTTTCCACACTATATCCTTTCACATAGAAGACAGTAGTAAAGGTCTTTAACCAAAGAGAACAGCCTAACACTCCTCTTTTTGTTAGGAGAAGCCTTCTGCCAACAGGTGCCCCATCCTTTCTTGTCTTCTCCAGCCAGATGGAGTAGAAGGCTCTTTAGGGGCCAGCAAGGAGCCCATCCTCCACTCCACAGCCATCCCCAGCAATTCCTCTGCCAGGCTTTGGCTCCACCCTCTCAGGTCCAGACTCTCTCATCTCACCTATTCGTTATCCTTAAGCAGCTGTCTCTTGGAGAGGCTAGAGGCCACCTGGTAAAGTCAGAAGCAAAATTCTAACTGGAGCAGTGGTGACTGGAACAGTTCCAAACCTCCAAGTTATGGAAAAATCCATCAGAAGCCTTCCCAGGGTCGTGACTCAGCATTCCCACAGGCAGGGGGGCTATAAATGGAGGCCTCAGACCACAGCCTAGGCCTGGAGCCTGCTGACCAGGAGGCCTGCCTGCCTGGGTTGGCTCATACTCTCTCCCAAGAAGCAGCTCAGGATTTTGAGTCCATTGCTGTTGCTGCCTGAAAGCTGAGACTCAGCTCTTAGAACACTTGAGGATGGGACTCCAGACCCACAG
Organism: Balaenoptera acutorostrata; assembly: GCF_949987535.1. Taxonomy (NCBI): domain Eukaryota; kingdom Metazoa; phylum Chordata; class Mammalia; order Artiodactyla; family Balaenopteridae; genus Balaenoptera; species Balaenoptera acutorostrata. The sequence continues at coordinate 58,754,211 of NC_080078.1, forward strand.
TCTCTGTCAAGTGTAACCTTCAACTTGCCCCTGTGAAGGTACATAACTGGGCAACTTGTTGCTGGTGCTGTGTTTTATGGAAATGAGACACCAGCTAGGGGTGAGCAAGCAAGTGAGGGAGTGACAAAGCCACCAAGACCTTCCTAAAAGCTAGGACTCTTCTCTTCTCCTCGGCTAATACCCCAGCCCCCCAAGGATGCATACATGCCTGCCAGCTTACCATCCCAGCTATGGACAATGCAGGGGTTCAGCGGGCCAATGCTGAAGCTAGCTAGACTTGGCTTTGAATTCCTCACTAACAGGAATTTAAACCCCATTCCCTACAATCAGAGGCTGAGATAGAGATTCCTGAGCACATGATTTACTGAGGAAATCATCTCAAGAGAAAGGGAGGAAGGGAAGTAGGACAGGACAGGGGAAAATGCTCAGCAAAGAATGGGGTCTCAGCTGGAGTCTAACCTCAGCCTGATCCCATGTGGAGCTCTGGGGGGCATGGTGAATGGGCCAGAGCTATCCCCCCTTGAGGTAAGCAGGACGGTCTCTTATACTCCTGTGTCAATCAGTCATTGTCCACCCTTGGAGGACAGCGGGTGGGGATGGGAGAGGGGGACAAAAATTCTCAGGAGGTTCTGGACAAGGACATCAGCCACAGGCAATCACCCAGAGAAGGTCTCAGATGCAAGCTTTTAGCCACTGTACTGGCAACAGGTGGGAGAGGGGTCACTGGATGGGAAAAGAGATCCAGCTGGGGTTCCAACATTGGCTCACACTGAGTAAGATTCAGTTGACTCCTCTGTGAAACAAGCATAACACTTATCACATGGGTGTGTAAGGAAGTAAGTACAAGGTTGCCAACACAAGGTAAGTCCTCAGTGGCTGGGAGCTACAATTCCTATTGCTTGGTGAAGTCATTTTAGTAAGGAGGTTAATTTTATGTGTCAGTTTGGCTGGCCTGTGGGGTGTCCAGATATTTGGACAAGCATTATTCTGAACATTTCTGTGAGGGTACTTTTGAGATTAACATTCAGATCAGTGGGCTTTGAGTAAAGCAGTGGATTTGAGTAAAGTGGATTGCCTTCCATAATGTGAATGGGCCTCATTCAATTAGTTGAATAGAGAAGAAACCTTACCTTCCCTGAACAAGAGGAAATTATGCCAGCACATGGTCTTTGGACCTGAACTGCAACATCATCTCTTCTTTGGGTCTCCAGCCTGGTGGCCCATTCTGCAGATTTTGGACTTACCAGCCTCCATAACCATGGGAGCCAATATATATAATATACATATATATTTATATTTGTATATTATATATTAAGATATACACACACATGAGAGAGAGAGAGAGAGAGTCGTCCCTCGGTATCCACAGGGGATTGGTTCCAGGATCCCCCGTGAATACAAAAACCCATGGATGCTTAAGTCCCTTATATAAAATCGTATAATACAATGAATACAGTCAGCCCTCCATATCTGTAGGTTTCACATCTGCAGATTCAACCCATCCAGGATCAATTGGTTGAATCCTTGGATGCAAAACCTGTGGATATGGAGGGCTAACTAGATATAGCTATAGATATATAAACATATATGGATATAGATATAGATCCTATCCTCTCTATTTCTAGAAACCGGACAAATGCAGATAGAAAGGAGAGCAGATGGGCAGCCCAGGATTCAATGACATTGTTCCAAGGGCATGGCCCTGTGCACCACCCAACCACGTTTGTAAGAAGTTCAGACACTCCAAATTCCCACATATTCTGAGGCTGAATTTTTTGGAGTCAAGACAGAACCCCGCACTCCCAGCCTGCCTGGCATCCACTGAGTCAGCTCCCCAAGCAGCCCCTTCAGGCAGATACCTTGCTCCTCAGGTCTTTCCTACCAGTCCCCACCAGTCCTGCCTCCAGCTTCTCCATACCCCATACCTCTAGCCTAATGTGAGAGGGACATGGGTGGAGGGGTGAGTCCCTGGAACAGGGAGAGGCAGATCAAGAAGAGGCAGCACTTGCCAGAGTCCACTGCTCCCACCCACACCTGGTGATCTCACCAGGATGCTGAGGCCCCTGGGCCATCTCAAGGGGACACGAGGAGATGTGAGGATCCCCAAATATCCTCCCCAATTAGCTTAGGCTCCATAATGCTCCCTCCTTTCTTCCTGCAACGAGGGCTCCCAACCCTTCTGTATGTTATCAGGACTGACAAATGAATTAGTGTGCCCTGCCCCTGGCCTCCACAGAAAAGTTCACACCTTAGGCAAGGGGGCAATGGTGACCCCCACAGGAGGACTCACCCTAGAGCCTTGGAGAGAGTGTGACCCTGTTGGCACCTTGATTTCGGACTTGTAGCTTCCAGAACTATGAGAGAATAAATTTCGGTTAAGTCCCCTAATTTGTGGTACCTTGTTATGGCAGTCCTAGGAAACTAATACAGTGAATTTAGTAGACACTGCCCAACAGTTTGCCAAAATGCCAATCTCTAAATTCCTGAGAAAATTTGAGGATTAGAGTCCAGAAACTGGTGGCCACACCCAGGTACTTCCCTCCTCAAGGATCTGTCAGAGCAACCAGCTGCATTTCCCCAGGCCAATCCTCCACCTTGAAACCACCACCGTTGCCCTCACCTGGAAACAAAGGCTCAGGGAGGATTACTTACTTGTCTAAGGTTACACAGCTGGCAAGTGTTGGGACCAAGATTTCAACTCAGACTGATTCTAAAGTCCGGGTTTTTGTGACAATTAGGCCCCAAGCTGCATTCCCACCTGACGCCACATAGGCAGGCCACCAGGCAGGTTCCTCCTCAGAGCTCCACCCTTCTAGCTCACCTCACAGATGTCTCATGCTGTGAGTCAGTGCAGCTGGAGAGTTTATGAGCCCTCTAATGTACTAACTAACTGCTAAACTGATTTTGCAAAAAAGCCACATGTGAAACGCCCACCCTCATAACCACATGATTTATAAGGAAATGAGTCTACCTTTTCCTGGGGCCTTTGCCTGCCAGCCCTTCATGAGGGCTCAAAAATATCAAAAAAGTTTTAAAACATGACAGGATTATAGGTCACTGTGAAAGAATACTTATTTATTTAACCAAAGTCACGAAAAGATTTCAAAAAAACAAATACAGATCACTTAAGGGCAAAGAAACTCACACAATCTGTTATCAAAAAGGAGCACTCTATTTTGTTGTGGTCATCCATTTACAATGCTTGGTGTCAGTCTACTTATCTGTTGTAAAAATAAAATACAGTGTGTGTGTGTGTGAAAAAAAAAAAAAAGGAGCACTCTAAGAAACCTCGTTCTCTTAACAGAGAGAGAAATCAAATTCCAGTCTTGTACTAGATTACTTAACAACAAAATCCATTCACTTAATTAACTTCAATCTAAATTTAGTTAATCCTGACCATGCATGAAACTTTTTTTCCTCAGAGTTCCTTTCCACAGCTTTTCATCACTTTTTATATCCGTATCAGTTTGCCCCTTATTTTTCCATCGGAAACAACCAGCTCTAAGACATTCTTTCTTTTCCCTCAATAAAATGTAATTTCATTCCCCATACCTTCTTTACTGAAAACACACATTCTAATTTCCTACTGTATACTGAAATGCTTTGTTATTATTTCTATTAGCTTTAATTACATGTTTAAATTAGAATCCTCAACTCTTAAAAACCTTAATTTCTAGTGAAAGCTATGAAATAAGTAATTATGAACTGTCTTTTACATTAGCATTCTGAAGATTGGTGAACATAAATAACCAGTGACAATTTCTAAAAACATCTCAGGGTGACACCAAACATATTTATTAATAGTCCTAAATACTTTAGTTTCTCTGTTCAGTAATTGCTGTCTCAGTATCTTATTTTATTTGGGGATGACCGAGATATTCAATAAATTTCCATCACTTAAATTAGCACAACTCTAGAACTTTGTTACCAAATTTCTGGAGAGATCATTTTAAGTAAACATTTCTAAAATATAATTATTCTTAAAGAGTTTACCCAAAAGCTCTTATCTCATTTACATTTATCTTAAAGTTTCAACATATCAAATTATTTTCTTTGCAACAGATATAATAAGGTCTTATTTGACTTCTATTAAACCTAGATACAATAAAGTATTATACTTAATGTTGAAGACTCTAAAGACATGTATATATTAATTAGATCAACAAAACTTTAATACCAGGTATCAACTTAATATTGAATATTTCCTAGTTCACATGAACCTGAAAGTCATTTTGGCTGATTTCTTTTTAATTTGTAACCACTTACTTTCAAATTAAGTTGAGCTCTTTATAAATTCAATTTTGGTAATACTTTCCAGAGGTAGAGATATTTCATATGTATAATGTGTACACAGACATATAAACAGGCAAAACTAGAGATCTCATGGTTTCCCTTTAGAAAAAAACTTAGTTATGAATCAGTTATTACAATATAAACTTACTATTTTGCAAAAAACAGTTGGAATACATTAAAGTTGCTTGCTCTGAAGACTAAGGGTTTACTATTTGTAAAGCTTGGCTGAGGGAGCATTCCCAGCAGTTTGAATTTTAAAACTGCCACTTTGGTTTCAGGTTCTTCCTCATTAAGCTAATTAGGTTCAGCCTCAGGTCCCTGTGGCCTGTATTTACATTTCTGGTTTGTAGAGATTTGCAGGAGAAAGACAGTTACTTTAAGTTCCCCAAAGGTCTGTCACCTAGACGATGTTAAAAGATTGATTTGCCCAACTATGTATCAGTGAGAAGATTTCTAACTAGACTGAAATTTACAAGTTCTATGTTCTAGAACTTTAGAGTTTAATTTATCACGCCTTCAAAATCTTGTATAGGACATTCAACAAAGAACTTCTTTCTGAGTTTACAAGTTAAACCCAGAGCAAAATCACTAATTTTATTTTTATTAACCCCTGAATGTTAGTTCCCAGTTTTTACTTATCTGTATGGATCAGGTAACCCTACTGGTTTCCTTTAGTATGTTTAGTTGATACTTCCTGAGGGGCAGATCTATGTGCCTTGTCATAATACCATGCAGGGGAAGCATTCCGCAGTGAAATGTGTCTATCCCACAACATAATTAAACAAAAGAGAGATAGCCATCTTATATAAAGCCTATATATATATATATATATATATATATATATATATATATATATATATCTTTAGATACTTCACTTTACTTTAGATACTTTATCCCAATCCTATCAACTTTTATACCTTTAGCTTTCATTAGGATCCAATCAACAAGTTCTGATCTTACAGGAGGAGTTCAAGAAGTTTTCTTACTTTTATTCCCTATTTTATCTATTTTTCTATAAAATGCTCTGGGAGCCCCAGAGGGGTTTGAGCCAAGGAACTCAGACCTGTGGCCTAACTGTTGCCCCAAGTAATTGCTCATCAGGTATCTCAGTGTAAAAAAATTTTTTCCAGCCCCTTAAATATATCTTTTTAAAACTGGGGTAAACAGAGCAGACTTGTTTGGCTTTATTGTTGGAGACTTAGTAGGGGGTCTTTTTTGGCCCATTTAATCTTAGGTAGTGTAATATCAAAACCTTGTGTTTGGGGACTTCCCTGGTGGTCCAGTGGTTAAGACTTCACCTTCCAATGCAGGGGATGCAGGTTCGATCCCTGGTCGGGGAGTTAAGATCCCACATGCCACACGGCCGAAAAACCAAAACTAAAACAGAAGCAATATTGTAACAAATTCAATGAAGATTTTAAAAATGGTCCACATCAAAAAAAAAAAAACCTTGTGTTTTAATCGCATATGTGTCCATTTTATTTATCCCGTTTTAAATATCCATCTGAAGATTTCTTTATTCATTTGAGATAAGTCCTTTTTAAAATTTCTACCTTGTTCCAACAAGTATCTAGACATTCCTTACAGTTTTTTTTTTCCTGTTAACATTATTCTAATGTTTTTATTAGCATCTGTAAAACCCATTGAGGGGAAGCAAAGACCACAAATAAATCTTCCCAAACCGGTTTTTCTTACTTGTTTTAAAGTAAAGAAGTTCTTAGGTTAACCATTAGACATATTTCTTTTTTCTGCCTTTGATTTTTTAATATAGGTCAATAAAATAGCTGTTTATAATGAGAGCTCTCTAAAAATTTACCTATTTAGAAGTTTCTCCAATTTAAAGGATCCATTATTTGGCTTTTAATGAGATATATATTAAACCATTAAGACACAAGCAGATTTCCCATAAGAGAATAGGGGAGGATGTCACCTAAATAAAAGATCCAGAAGGTTTACTCCCAAAAATAGTATGGCAGAGATCAAGTTTTCAAAACACATACACACACACACACACACACACACACACACACACACACACACACAAAACGCCCTAAGAAGATCAGGTAGAACATTTACTTCTCAAAGACACAGGAAGAGAAATGCAAGTTCTCCCTAGAAGGCCTTTGTTTAAAGTCAGAATTCTAAAAAGATATTCTTATCAAGCTGGCTTTTTAAACTTAACTGTGTATACAGTAAAAGAGCCCCCTCATTTTTAGGATGAGATTTGCTTTAATTCCAATTAAGTAAGTACTTGTAAATTTTTTACGTACATAAACCTGGCTGGGGTATTAGTTGGGGGCTGACAATATGTCGTTCCTTTTTCTTCTGTTTTGAAAGCTTTTATTCCCCCATTCAAAGGTAAGTTTGTCAAAATAATATCGCTAGTGTAGCCAATTCAAGGAAAAATGACAGGCCAGTCTTCCCCTTAATTACCCAGTCCAACACTACTCAGTCTTTTAAGTGAGCAAAGTCTTCCCAGTCCTTCAGCTGAAGATAAACAACTCAGTGTCTAAACTGAGCCCCAGTGTGTTTCAACTGGGCTCCCCTAATATCTTTCAATTAAGGGGCATTTTCTCCCAGTGTTTTTCAACCAGGCTCCCCAAATATCTTTCAATTAGGGGGGAATCACTCCCCAATATCTTTCAGCTGGCGAGCCAGGTACCTGTTAGACACTGCCATATAAAACTCAGGATCATCAATCAAAAATTGGGAGATCCGAGAACCAGGAAAGACTCACCAATTCGTCTGGACTCTCTGAGGAGGCAGGTGGGCATAAGAGACCTCTGCTGGTACCAAGGCTCTGGATCCTCGTTGAGTTCAGGCAAAGGAGAGAAGTCTGCTCTCAGCCCTTTGTGGTCTCCATAACTATCGACTAAAAAAAATTCATGACATAAAAGTTGAGAGTTATGTTTTATTCAGGGGACATTCTTAGGACTTCAAGGCTGGGAGACAGCCTGTCAGATAAATTCTGAGAAAACTGTTCCAAAGAGGAAGGGTGTGGGGGGTGGGGGGAAGCCAAGGTATATAGGAGTTTTTGCAACAACACCATGTAGTCAGAACAAAAGGTTACTGTTTCATTTTTGGTTTGTTTGTTTGTTTTTGAGAATACTTTATTACTTTCTGTAGTCAAACCCAGGTGGATAAGACCTTACATACTTAATATTGTACGTTACCCTTGTACAAAAGGAAAAAATTATGTTTAACATTTCTAGACCAATATGGCTGTTAATTTCTGTACAATGCCAACCCAACATGGTACAACTGGGATATTTTTCCAAAGTTGACAGCACAGCTAAAGTTTCCAAAAATTCAAATTATATATAGATATATAGATTTATTTATTCATATAAAAAGACCAATAGCAGTATGTTATGCAGCAGTAGCTGTTTCCAGTTTCTGCAGTCATCTAAACAAAATTATAGAGACATCTAGTACACTCCATTAAAAAAAAAATTAAAAAACAGAACTCCAGAAAACAGCAAAGTTCTGTTACTGTTGTGGTACCTGGCACCATTTTTTTATTAGCTTCTTAATCATCATCTGGAAAGAAAACATTCTAAAATAATGTCATTTAAAACAGCTATGGTAAAGCACAGTCACTACTATGTATCATAAAGCAGGTATAAGGTATTTTATTAATACATTCACAGAGGTATGATACAGTACTGTTTTCCATCTATAATACTAGAGGATATAATTTAAAAGGCATTATTTGAGACTTGATTCTACTTTTCCATCAGAGGGCCCAAAGGATGGTTAATGACACAGCTCTGGCTACTGTTAATAAAAGAAAACTAGATATCTCAAGTTAGGGAATTTAGCACTTTTCTATGTGTGGGAAGATGCAAGAGTCTGGGCTCATTAAAGTCATTCCTTTGATATGACTTCAGCTATCTGGGGCCAGTATCCTGTGTTTTCTCATCCTGAGTTTCCTCAGACTGCACCTTCGGTGCTGGCTACAGTCTGATGGCTGCTAGATGGTTGGCATTCCTTGTTTCCATCCTGAACTCCCTCAGGGCTCACCGTTGAGGGTGGCTGCAATCACTGATGACTGCGACATTCTTTGTTTTCTGATATAGTGGCAATATTTTATTTCTCACTGTCCACCCCCCCTTTAACAATCTCTTCCTCTGGCTTTCAGGGTGAGGGGTCCTCATTTTTTTTATTCTCTCTGACCTCTGTCTCCTTCACCGCTTCTTCCTTCCCTTCCTGTGCATCCCAGGAGTGTTCCTCATGTGCCAGGCATGTCGCTGGGGACATTGCAATGAGCAAGACCACAAAATCCCTGCCTCCTCCAGTCTATAATTGAGTCTTCTATCTTCTTCCTATTGCCTAAATGGCAGTGCTCCTTGAGACTCAGTCTGCAGCACTCTACTTTCCCTCTCTCTGCAAGACTCTCCCACATGCAAACGTTATATGACTGTTTGTGGGTATATGACTGGAAGTGGGAGTACTAGGTCATAGGGCACATGTGTATTCCACTCTATAAGATATTATCAAATTGCTCTCCAAAGTCTAGGGTATATGACTGGAAGTGGGAGTACTGGGTCATAGGGCACATGTGTCTTCCACTCTATAAGATATTATCAAATTGCTCTCCAAAGTCTTATACCAATGTGCATTCCTTCGAGCCAAGTGTAAGATTATCTGCTACTTCACATCCTATTTTCTGTGGATGCTGTTGGTGCCTCACACAGATCCCCTTTACTGATGGGTACACCCTGGCCCAGCTCCTGTGTGTGTTGGCCGCTAATGGCTCCCAGATGTCCCTTTGCTGGAGAATTGCCCTTGGTGATGGGAGTCTCACATCTTGTAAGCCCTGCATGATTCCAGGCCCAGTAGGCCTCTATTCATCTTTGTTTTTTGAATTGGGTCAAAGATAGAAAGAAAAGATGGAAGCAAGAGAAGGAAGTCACTATCACTGTCTCCTCCAGCCTTGGTTCTCTCAAGCTCCAGGGTAAAGGAAGACATGGGAAGAGGAAAAGGAGGAAGAAAAGAGGAAAGGACTCCAAGGAGGAGGAGAGTGAGAAACATCTGCTTAAAGCTGCTCCCCAGGCCAGATGGGCTGGAGGGTGGAAGCTGGGCAATGCTCCACTTGCAGGTACCAAGGATACTGAAAACTCCATATCATCTCCTGCCAAGAAAAGCCTTTTCTGCTTCTGTCATCCACTTATCCACTCCCTCATACATACACTTGTCTTTCTCTTTCTTTGTAGCTAATTCCCTGAGTCCATTCACTCACAGTTTCACTCACAGTCCATTTGCTCACAGTTTCTGTCTCCAGTGCTGCACAGAAGATTTTTAATAGGGAACAAATGTTTTATAGCAGTTATAAATGTATAATTCTTCCTCAACCTGTTACTAAACCCTACACTTACTCATCACACACAGACACTTCCAAATATGAAACTGCAGCCCTATTTCCCATAACAAACCTAGTTTCTCTTTCTTTTTCCCCTCCCTGGTCTCAGAGCCCTGCCTCTTCCTCTCTCTCTGCAACTCTGGACACATGGGGAAGGCTCCACCCATCATCTGATCTGCCTGGAGCCACAAACCACACGCCCTTCCTCTATTTTTACCTCTTGTGCACCTTCTTGATGGCCTTTAAAACTTCTGTCTCTACAAGGGCTGTGTGGGTCCTGGGCCTGAGCCCCACCTCTGCCAAAACCTCCTCTGGCTATGCAGGTCCTGGTGGACCTGAGCATGCCCCCCCTCCAAAGCCTCCACAGGCTGCCCCTGACAGGGCCTCCTCTGACCATGTGGGTCCAGGTGGGCAGGGCACCGCCCCCCCTCCAATGTCTCCTCCAGCTGCACTGGCCCTTGCGGGGCATGCCCATGGAAGCCTGTGCTCTGGGCCAGCTTCAGGAGCAGACACTGGTGAAAGGAACACACACAGAGGTGGGGCTGGTGCAGCAGGTCCAGAGACCTACCTAGTGGTCTTAGAGGGCTCCTGGGGAGGCAGGGGTTGCATGTAGCTCACCGTGGGGGCAAGGACACAGATAGCAGAGGCACCAGAGAATTTTTGTTTTTAATATTTAATTTTTATTTTTAAAAATTTTTTGTACTGTTGTGTTTTGTTTTATTGTTTCATTTTTATTTTTATTTTTTCAATATACTTTTTATTTTTCTAATTTTTATTTTTTATTCTTTGTTATTGTCTGCTCTTTTTTGTTTGTTGTCTTTTTTTAGCTTTGTTTTTGTTTGTTTTGTTTTCTGTTGGTTCCTTCTTTTGCTATTTTCGTGTTGTTTTGTTTTCTTGTGTTTTTTTATTTTGTTTCATTTTGTTTTTATCTTCTTTTTTATTTCTTTTGTTTTCGTTTTTGTCATTTTTGTGTGCTTGCCTTTTGTTCTCTTAGCTTTTCTTTTAGTTGGTTTTTTGATTTTGTTTTATTTTTGTTTTCTGTTTAGGTTAGTTTTGTTTTTATTTTTGGTTTTGGTTTCTGGGCTGTCTTGTTTGTTTGGGTGTCTCCTGGTTTTTTTGCTTTCCTTGTGGTTTCTGTTGTTGTCATTTGCTTGTTGGTTTGTTTTTTGTTTGCTTGGATTTGTTTTTGTTATTTGTCTTGGGCTTTGTCTTTTATTTTTTTGTTTTTGCCATGCTGCACAGCTTGTGGGGCCTTGGTTTCCAGGCCAGGGGTCAGGCCTGAGACCCTGTGGTGAGAGAGCCAAGTCCAAGCCTCTGCACTAACAGAGAACTTCAGGCCCCAGGGAATATTAACCAGTGTGAACTCTCCTGGAGGTACTCATCTAGGCACAAAGACCTGGCTCCACCCAACTGCCTGCAAACTCCAGTGCTGGATGCCTCATACCAAACAACCAGCAAGACAGGAACAAAACCCCACACATCAACAAAAAATGGGATGACAAAAAAATATGTTACAGAAGAAGGAGCAAGGCAAAAACCTACCAGACCAAATAAATGAAGAGGAAATAGGCAATCTGCCTGAAAAAGAATTCAGGATAATGATAGTAAAGATGATCCAAAATCTTGGAAATAGAATGGAGGCATGGATGGAGAAAATACAAGATATGTTTAACAAGGACTCTAGAAGAACTAAAGAACAAACAAACAGTGATACACAGTAACTGAAATGAAAAATACACTAGAAGGAATCAATAGTAGAATAACTGAGGCAGAAGAACAAATAAGTGAGCTGGAAGACAGAATGGTGGAAATAACTGCCAAGGAGCAGAATAAAGAAAAAAGAATGAAAAGAAATGAGGACAGTCTCAGAGACCTCTGGAACAACATTAGATACACCAACATTTGAATTATAGGGGTCCCAGAAGAAGAAGAGAAAGAGAAAGAGAAAAGGTCTGAGAAAATATTTGAAGAGATTATAGTCAAAAGCTTCCTTAACATGGAAAAGGAAATAGCCACCCAAGTCCAGGAAGAACAGAGAGTCCCATACAGGATAAACCCAAGGAGAAACATGACAAGACACATATTAATCAAACTAACAAAAATTGAATTCAAAGAAAAAAATATTAAAAGCAACAAGGGAAAAGCAACAAATAACATACAAGGGAATCCCCATAAGGTTATCAGCTGATTTTTCAGCAGAAACTCTGCAGGCCAGAATGGAGTGGCAGGATATATTTAAAGTGATGAAAGGGGAAAACCTACAACCAAGATTACTCTACCCAGCAAGGATCTCATTCAGATTCAACAAGGAAATCAAAAGCTTTACAGACAAGCAAAAGCTAACAGAATTCAGCACCACCAATCCAGCTTTATAACAAATGCTAAAGGAACTTCTTTCGGTGGGAAACACAGGAGGAGCAAAAGACCCACAAAAACAAACCCAAAACAATTAAGGAAATGGTAAGAGGAACATGCAAATCAATAATTACCTTAAATGTTGATAGACTGTATGCTCCAACCAAGAGACACAGACCGGCTCAATGGATACAAAAACAAGACCCATATACATGCTGTCTACAAGAGACCCACTTCAGATCTAGGGACACATACAGACTGAAAGTGAGGGGATGAAAAAAGACATTCTATACAAATAGAAATCAAAAGAAAGCTGGAGTAACAATACTCGTATCAGACAAAATAGACTTTAAAATAAAGACTGTTACAAGAGACAAGGAAGGACACTGCATAATGATCAAGGGATCAATCCAAGAAGAAGATATAACAATAATAAATATTGATACACCCAACACAGGAGCACCTCAATACATAAGGCAAATGCTAATAGCCATAAAAGGGGAAATCGACAGTAACACAATAATAGTGGGGGACTTTAACTCTCCACTTACACCAATGGACAGATCATCCACAGAGAAAATTAATAAGGAAACACAAGCTTTAAATGTACAATAGACCAGATAATCTTAATTGATATTTATAAGACATTCCATCCTAAAGCAGCAGAATACACTTTCTTCTTAAGTGCACATGGAACATTCTCCAGGATAGATCAAATCGTGGGTCACAAATCAATCCTTGGTAAATTTAAGAAAACTGAAATCATATCAAGCATCTTTTCCGACCACAATGCTATTATATTAGAAATCAATTACAGGACAAAAACTGTAACAAAAAAAAAAAAAACCACAAACACATGGAGGCTAAACAATATGCTACTAAATAATGAAGAGATCACTGAGGAAATCAAAAAATACATAGAAACAAATGACAACAAAAACACAACAACCCAAAACCTATGGGATGCAGCAAAGCAGTTCTAAGAGGGAAGTTTACAGCAATATAATCCTACCTCAAGAAACAACAAAAATCACAAATAAACAACCTAACTTTATACCTAAAGCAACTAGAGAAAGAAGAACAAACAAAACCCAAAGTTAGTAGAAGGAAAGAAATTATAAAAATCAGAGCAGAAATAAATGAAATAGAGATGAAGAAAACAATAGCAAAGATCAATGAAACTAAAAGCTGGTTCTTTGAGAAGATAAACAAAATTGATAAACCTTTAGCCAGACTCATAAAGAAAAAAAGGGAGAGGGCTCAAATCAATAAAACTAGAAATGAAAAAGGAGAAATAACTGACACCACAGAAATACAAAAGATCATAAGAGACTACTGCAAGCAACTATATGCCAATGAAATGGACAAATTCTTAGAAAAGTACAACCTTCCAAGACTGAACCAGGAAGAAATAGAAAATATAAACTTACCAATCACAAGTAATGAAATTGAAACTGTAATTTAAAATCTTCCAACAAACAAAAGTCCAGGACCAGATGGCTTCACAGGAGAATTCTATCAAACATGTAGAGAAGAGCTAACACCCATCTTTCTCAAACTCTTCCAAAAAATTACAGAGGAAGGAACACTCCCAATCTCATTCTATGAGGCCACTATCACCCTGATACCAAAACCAGACAAAGATATCACACAAAAAAGAAAATTACAGACCAATATCACTGATGAAAATAGATGCAAAAATTCTCAACAAAATACTAGCAAACAGACTCCAACAACACATTAAAAGGATCATACACCATGATCAAGTGGGATTTATCCCAGGGATGCAAGGATTCTTCAATATATGCAAATCAATCAATGTGATAAACCATATTAACAAATTGAAGAATAAAAACTATATGATCATCTCAATAGATGCAGAAAAAGCTTTTAACAAAATTCAGCACCCATTTATAATAAAAAATCTCCAGAAAGTGGGCATAGAGGGAACCTACCTCAATATAATAAAGGCTATATATGACAAACCTACAGCAAACATCATTCTCAATGGTGAAAAACTGAAAGCATTTTCTCTAAGATCAGGAACAATACAAGGATGTCCATTCTCGCCACTATTATTCAACATAGTTTTGGATGTCCTAGCCACAGCAATCAGAGAAGAAAAATAAATAAAAGGGAATCCAAATTGGAAAAGAAGAAGTAAAACTGTCACTGTTTGCAGATGACATGATACTATACATAGAAAATCTTAAAGATGCCATCAGAAAACTACTCATGTTAATCAATGAATTTGGTAAATTTGCAGCAAACAAAATTAATGCAAAGAAACAATGAAAGATCAGAAAGAGAAATTAAGGAAACAATCCCATTTACCATTGCAACAAAAAGAATAAAATATCTAGGAATAAACCTACCAAAGGAGGCAAAAACTTGTACTCAGAAAACTATAATAAACTGATGAATGAAATTGAAGATGACACAAACAGATAGAAATATATAATGTCTTCTTGGATTGGAAGAATCAGTATTGTTAAAATGACCATACTACCCAAAGCAATCTACAGACTCAATGCAATCCATATCAAATTACCAGTGGCATTTTTTACAGAACTGGAACAAAAAGTTTGTTTGGAAACACAGAAGACCTCGAATAGCCAAAGCAATCCTGAGGAAGAAAAACGGAGCTTGAGGAATCAGGCTCCCTGACTTCAGACTATAGTACAAAGCTCCAGTAATCAAGACAGTATGGTACTGGCACAAAAACAGAAATATAGATCAATGGAACAGGATAGAAAGCCCAGAGATAGAAAATCCAAGCACCTATGGTCACCTAATCTACGACAAAGGAGGCAAGAATATACAATGGAGAAGAGACAGTCTCTTCAATAAGTGGTGCTGGGAAAACTAGACAGCTACATGTAAAAGAATGAAATTAGAACATTCCCTAACACCATACACAATAATAAACTCAAACTGGATTAAAGACCTAAATGTAAGATGGGACACTATAAAACTCTTAGAGCAAAATATAGGTGGAACACTCTTTGACATAAATCACAGCAAATCTTTTTTTTTTAATTTATTTTATTTATTTATTTATTTTTTTTTTTTTTTTTGGCTGTGTTGGGTCTTTGTTGCTGCGCACGGGCTTTCTCAAGTTGAGGTGAGTGGGGGCTACTCTTCATTGTGGTGCACAGGCTTCTCACTGCGGTGGCTTCTCTTGTTGCGGAGCACAGGTTCTAGGTGCGTGGGCTTCAGTAGTTGTGGCACACGGGCTCAGTAGTAGTGGTGCAAGAGCTTAGCTGCTCCGCGGCATGTGGGATCTTCCTGGACCAGGGATCGAACCCGTATCCCCTGCAATGGCAGGCGGATTCTTAACAACTGCGCCACCAGGGAAGCCCAGCAAGATCTTTTTTGATCCACCTCCTAGAGTAATGAAAATAAAAACAAAAATAAACAAATGGGACCTAATTAAACTTAAAAGCTTTTACACAGCAAAGGAAACCATAACAAGACAAAAAGACAACCCTCAGAATGGGAGAAAATATTTGTAAACAAGCAACTGACAAGGGATTAATCTCCAAAATATACAAACAGCTCATGCAGCTCAATATGAAAAAAATAAACAACCCAATTAAAAATGGGCAGAAGACCTAAATAGACATTTCTCCAAAGAAGACATGCAGATGGCCAAAAAGCACATGTAAAGATGCTCAACATCGTTAGTTATTAGAGAAATGCAAATCAAAACTGCAATGAGGTATTACCTCACACTGGTCAGAATGGCCATCATCAAAAAATCTACAAACAATAAATGCTAGAGAGGGTGTAGAGAAAAGGGAACCCTCTTATAATGTTGATAATGGGAATATAATGGGAATTTAAATTGATATAGCCACTATGGAGAACAGTATGGAGGTTCCTTAAAAAACTAAAAATAGAACTACCATATGACCCAGCAATCCCATTCCTGGACATATATCTGGAGAAAACCATAATTCCATAAGATACAGCACCCCATTGTTCACTGCAGCACTATTTACAATAGCCAGGACATGGAAGCAACCTAAATGTCCATCAACAGAGGAATGGATAAAGAAGATGTGGTACATATATACAATGGAATATTACTCAGCCATAAAAGGAAATAAATTGTGCCATTTGCAGAGACGTGGATGGACCTAGAAACTATCTTACAGAGTGAAGTAAGTCAGAAAGAGAAAAACAAATATCATACATTAACACTTAGATGTGGAATCCAGGAAAATGGTACAGATGAACCTATATGCAAAGCAGAAATAGAGACACAGATGTAGAGAACAAAGGTATGGAGACCAAGGCAGGAAAGGTGGGGTGGGATGAATTGGGAGATTGGGATTGACATATATACACTACTATGTATAAAACAGATAACGAATGAGAATAGACTGTATAGCACAGGGAAATCTTCAGTGTTCTGTGGTGAACTAAATGGGAAGGAAATCCAAAAAAGAAGGGGTATATGTATACATATAGCTGATTCACTTCGCTGTGCAGCAAAAACTAACACAACATCATAAGGCAACTATACCCGAATTTAAAAAGAACAAAAATCTTCTCTCTGTAAAATCCACTGACTTCACCTCTCTGCAGCCTTACCTCAGACAGGGCTAGTTCCTCAGAAGTAGACCCACCCTACCTATTTCCTTCTTACAGTTCCTCTTGTTCCTTCCAGACCCTATCACTATTTCACTCAGCTCACTTCCTCCACCTCAGTCCCCTAAGGCGCGCGCACACACACACACACACACACTCTCTCTCTCTCTCTCTCTCCTCTTTCTCTGTGTATATATAATATATATACATATTATTTATTTATTTATATACTGATAATTTGTTGTATATATATTACATATAAATTGTATAAATATATATTATATGTATATACATATAAAACAACAGAAATATGTCTTCCTCTATGTATTTCTCCATTTTATATCATAACCCTTTTTGCCAACTTCCCCTCCCTCACAGTGCTTTCTCTGCACTGTGCACTCTCTCACACCCTCTTTATTCTGGACCCTTAACCATATATGCTGTGATAGGCAGAATAACGGCCCCCCAAGAAATCTACGTCCTAATCTGAACCTGGGAATATGTTACCTTATATGGCATGAAGGTCTTTGTGATGTAATTAAATTAAGGAACTTGAGATAAGGAGATTATTCTGGATTATCCAGGTGAGTCCAATGTAATCACAAGGGTCCTTACAAAGCAAGGAAGGAGGCAGGAGAGTCAGAGAAGGAGATGTAATGGTGGAAACAGAGGAGAGAAAGAGAAAGAAATATTAAGGTATTACACTGCTGACTTTGAAGATGGAGAAAGGGGCCACAAATCAAGGAATATAGGAAGCCTCAAGAGGTTGAAAAAGTCAAGGAAATGGATCCTCTCCTAGACAGTGCCTCTGAAATGATCACAGAGCTGCCAATACCTTGATTTTAGTGCAGTGAAACACATTTTGAACTTCTGACCTCCAGAACTGCAAGATAACAAATTTGTGTTGTTTTAGGCTACTTTGTTACAGCAGCAATGTGAAACTAATATAAGCATCAATTTGTACAACTCCAGTAATTGTATAGTACACCACCTGAATAGCTGTTCCTGGCAGCCTTATTTGGTACTGCCCATGCATAATGTCTTTGCTAGTTGCAATCTCTCTGTGACTGAAGGATATTGGTGCCCTTCAGCCATTGCCTTAGATGAGGTTCTCCCAGAAGCAGACTCTCAAACAAGGAATTAGGTTCAAGTAGTTTAATTGAGAGGTGATGCCAGGAAACATTAACAGGGGAGTGGGGAAATGAGATAGGGTAGGGAAGGCAGCCAACAAAGGTGCATTATCAATAAACTACCAGTGGGCAATTAGGGCTCAATCCCACAGAGGAACTCTGGGAGCCAATGTAGAACATGCCGCAGTGTTACCCCTCCCCCCCAACCCCTGCCAGATGGAAAAGGGAATTGGGATGTTTATGCACCTACTCCTCTCAGTCATTGATTGAGGGCCACGTAGGAATGGTGGGAGGGTGTTCTGGTCTCTGGCCAGCACAAACAGAACTACCTTCATGCTTTGGAGAAAGCTCTCAGGCAAAGAGATGTGGATTCTAGCCACAGAGCACACTGAAGTAGTGAGTCCCGAGCAGTGAGGTGAGTATATGTCCAGTCAGCAGTGAAGTGAGTACATGCCACTCAGAAAGGAGACACTCCCATATCCTTGGCTTCCATACCTCTCCTGACTAGAGTGTAAAGAGTATGGGCTCTGGGTTCTAATCCAGGCATCTCTGTGGGACTCTGTATACTGTCTCTCAATTTGGGTTTACCTGGTGTTTTATCATGATTAGATTGAGGTGAAAAGCAATAGTGTACCCTTCACGTCAGGGGGTATGTAACGTCAATATTGTTATTACTACTGATCTTAATAACCTTGATCCCTTGGTTAAAGTGGTGTCAGCCAGAATTCTCCACTTTTATATTTTTCCTTTATAATTAATAAATATGCTGAGGAGATACTTTTGGATTTTGTTTCTCATCAAATTTTCATCCACTAACTTTAGCAACCATCAATGGATCTTGCCTGCAACTGTTACTACTGTAGGGTTGGCCTAGTGGTGATTTTCTATTTCCTTCATTTTTAGACCTAGTTTTAAATTCTTTCACACTTCAGTTTCCTCATCTGCAAATGGGGATAATAATTTTCCTGCTAGAGACAAAGAGCGACATTACATAAGAATAAAAGGATCAAAAAAAAAAAAAAAGAAAAGAGAAGAAAAAAAGACCTATCCACCAGGAAAGCACAAGGATCCTAAATGTGTGCATGCAAAAAAGAGTCTCAAAATATATGAAGCAAAAGCTGATAGAGTTGACAGGAGAAAAAGGCAAACCCACAATTATAAGTGGAGACTTCAACCCCATTCTCAGCAGATGATTAAATCATTAGAGAATGAATAAGGATGTAGAAAAACTCAACAACACCATCAACCAAAAGGAAATAATTGGCATATAAAAAATACTGCAACCAGTAATAGCAGCACATACATTCTTTTCAAGAATTCATAGAATATTCACCAAGATAAACCATATCCTGGGCCATAAAACAAACCTCAACTAATTTAAAATGATTGAAATCATACATACAAAATATGACAAAAGGATAGACACATAGATCAATGGAACAGAATAGAAAACCCAGAAACAGATCACACACAAATATGCCCAACTGATTTCTTACAAAGGTGCAAAAGCAATTCAACAGAAGGAGGATAGCCTTCTCTACAAATGGTGCTGGAACAATTGGACATCCAAAGGCAAAAAACAAAACAAAACAAAACCTTCAATCTAAATATCACATCTTATACAAAAATTAACTCAAAATGAGTCATGAGTCATGGACTTAAACGTAAAATAAAATTTTTAGGAAAAAACTTAGGAGAAAATCTCAGGATCTAAGGCTGGGTAAAGAGTTCTTAAATTTGACATCAAAAGCACAATCCATAAAAGAAAATTTTTGATAAATTGGACTTCATCAAAATTTAAAACTTTTTGACAGACACTTTAAGAGGATGAAAAGAAAAGCCACAGACTGGGAGAAAATACTTTCAAATCACATATCCAACAAAAAAGACTACTATCTAGAATATATAAAGAACTCTCAAAACTCAACATTAAAAACAAAACAAAAACAAAGAAAACCCCACAAAATCCAATTCGAAAATGAACAAAAGATCTGACCAAACATTTCACCAAAGAAGATATACAGATGGCAAATAAATAAATGAAAAAAAATTCAATGTCATTAGCCATTAGGAAAATGCAAAGTAAAACTACAATGAGATATCACTACACACCTACCAGAATGGCTAAAATTAAAAGTTGTGACAACACCAAATGCTAACAAGAATACAGAGAATCTGAATCACTCATACATTACTGGTGGGAATGCAAAATGGTACAGCTACTCTGGAAAACAATTTGGCAACTTCCATATGACTCAGCAATTGCACACCTGGGCATCTATCCCAGAGAAATTATATTCACACAAAAAACTGTAAACAAATGTTCATCACTATTGTATTGTTTTGACTACTCATAATAGTCAAAACTGGAAACAATTTGAATGTCCTTCAATGTGCATATGGTTAAATAAACTGTGGAACATCCATGCCATGGAATAGTACTCAGTAATAAAAGGGAACGAACTATTGATACACACAACTTGGATGAATCTCCAGGGAATATGCTGTGTAAATAAACCTCAAAGGTTACATATTGTATGATTTCATTATATAACATACTTGAAATGACAAAAGTACACATATGGAGAATCTGTTAGTAGTTGCTGAGAGTTAGGGACAGCTTGGGGAGAGTGAGGTGGTAAGAATGTAGGTGTGGCTATAAAAGGACAGCATAAGGGAGCTTTGTGATCACATAGTTTTGTAATCTCAAGTATGGCAGTGATTATAAGAATCTACATCTGTGATAAATTGCATAAAACTAAATACATACACACACAAACGCTTATAAACAGAAAACTGAGTAATATTGGTATATCATATTAATGTCAATAGTTACACAATATGTAACCATTGGGGGAAAATGGGTGAAGGATACAAGGATTTTTCTGTATTATTACTTACAGATTCACGTGAACCTACAATTATCTCAAAATTAAAAGTCCACTGGAAAGAAACCTAGAGGAATACATGTGTAGACAATATAACATGTTTGAGAGAATGCATTTGACTTGAGAGCAAGCACTCACTCATACATACCTACACCAGAATAAATCCCCACACTGGTAGTGAGGAGAATTACGTGATGGTGAGTGTCTGAAAAAAGGGACTCTATACCTTATTTTCTTTCCTCAGTGAAACCCAGATCAGTGTGGGAAATCCAAGTGCAGAGAGAACCCTGGGTAGAGCTCAGGACGGCAGTAAGACCTCCCAGTAGAGTTGGCTGTTTGTACATGGCAGGTTGAGCCAGCCCTGTGAGGACTCCCAAGAGCCAGCAAAGTATGGAAGTAATAGAATGAGTTGTGTACATTTTTTAATAGCCCAGAAAGTCTGGAGAATCCACCAAGTCCCTTTGGCCCATCACAGAACATTAGAATATCCTGTGAATCAATAGGGGCACAGGAGTTGGCTGAGAGACACCTAGCCCGCTGGGAATCATTCAGTCAACGATGAGGGTTAGGCCAGCAAGGGCTTGTGTGAACTGACCAGCAAAGACAAGGTTGAAAGAGCATATCTTGTATGATGCTGACGTGGACAGTGATGATACAGACCAGAAGCCACCTGCCAACACTTTGGATTTCTGAAAGCATCCTGGAAACTTGGGCAACAACTGACTGAGATTAAGGTGACACCAACACAAAACGAAGATTGCAGTAGAAATTGAGTTCGATTTAGGTTGTGGAAATTGAAAGATATTCTTGCACATCTGCATTTTTCTGCCGAGATGCACATCCATTACACCAATAATTTGCTAGAAGAAAAGAGCTAAGGGTTCTAAGTAAATAATAAAAGCCAGTTTTATCAACTGTCTAGAGAAAAGTCCCTAATGTTCACATCAGGGGATTGACTCTAATGGAGGAGAGGGTAGGTGGCCTGGGTGAGATTCAGCAGTGGGAACATAGCCCTATTTTTGGGTGGTGTCCATCAGTCCTCAGGTAGTATAGTCCTACCTCTCAGAGGCCCTCTTCTACTCTCAAGGCAAAAGGTCCCCATCCTTAGAATTCTTCCAATGGGACCCTAGGTTCATTGTCCTGACTGTCTTCTCAGGTTCCCACTTCAGAATCCCCCAAGGCTCCTTCTCTGAAGTTGTTTTGTGGTATATGAGAGCTTCACTCTTTCATTGGAGGTGGCAGGGTGTAGTTGATGCTGTCGGCACCCCATACATCCCCTTGGCACTCACCTCTACACACCAAATGCTGCTTACTATGAACACCTGTAACTGCCTATATTCTGCCTTAGGGCTTTTTTTTTTTTCTCTCCGAAAGAACATGTTTGGTCCATGTACCAGGCAAGCCAGAAGTGCTGGAGAATTAAGGCTTCTAGCAACCCTCAATCAATGATGAACAGGGAGTTGGTGGATAAATATCCCAGCTTCTTCACCCCTTGGACCAGACATCTCTGTAGTGTGTGTTCTGCACTGGATCCCAAAGTCCCAAGAGGTTAGAATTTGTTGCCCACAGTGATATCTCACTTGAAAAAACACACCCTGTATTGGCTTCCTCCCCTTCCCTATATCAGTTCTTCATTCACCAACTGGTACTTTCTGGGATCAGTTCCCACACTTCTTGCATTTGAATTCTTGTTTCAGAGTCTGCTTTGGGGAAGAACTAAAAACAAGATCAGTGGTAAGTGCTGGTCAGTATGTCAAACCAAATGCATTGTGTTAAATAAAAGAAGCCAGACTCAAAAGGCTTCATACTGTATGATTCCATTTATATGACATTCTAGAAAAGGTAGAACTGTAAGGATAGAGAATAGATCAGTGGTTTCAAGGGATTAAAAGGAGCGGGTTGACTACAGAAGGGTAGCATGAGAACATTTTTTAGTGTGATGGAACTATTCTGCAGCATAATTGTGGAGGTGGTTACATGATTATGCATTTTTCAAAACCCATAGAACTGTATACTATGAAGAATAAATTTCACAGAGGCACAGATAGCCTTAAAGACACATGGAATTCACATAGTCTATCCTTGACACTTACAGAGGAGGATCCTGAGGTCCAGGGAGGGAAGGAGACCCTCCCACAGCAACTTCAAGACAAAGCCAGGACTGAATGCCAAGCCGCAACAGTATTAGTATAGTTCTCTTTCAATCAATAAGTGGGGTCTCTGTCATTTAGCCAATTTACCTCAAAGGTCTGTGCCTCTAAGGAAAACTGATTATAAAGATTGCACAATGGCAGTGTCATCTTGGTGATGACAGTCCTTAACATATCCATGTCTTGAGTCTCTCTCCTCCAATCCTCTTGGTTCACCCAATATCAACCTCATGGGGATTCCCAAACCTCACCACTGTGTTGGATCCCTTGCTTCCTGTATCCTCTTTGGTTTACTACCTTGGTTTGGTAGAACACATCCTTCAGTTATTTACTAGAAAAGGAAGCATGAGATTGTGCATATCTGAAATTGTGTTATTCTACTTGCTTCTTGATCGATATAGTTTGCCTGGTTATAAAATTCTACATTGGAAACCATTTTCTTTTAGAATCTTGAAGCTATTACTCTAGTATTCTACCTTCCAGTGGTGTTGGAACAGTTCCAGTGAAGAGTGGTCTGAAGCCATTCTATTCTTGAGACTTCGTATATGACTCTTTTTTTCTCTATTCAAGATTGTGGAATCTGCTCTTTGTCCCCAGGGTTCTGAAATTTCACAAGTATCTGCCTTGGTGGGACTATTTTTTCCTACTGAACTAGGTATATGGTGGGCCCTTTCAAACTGGAAATTTGTGTTCTTTTCAGTTTGAGAAATTTTTCTTGAATTATTTCATTAATAATTTCCCCCCTCTCCTTCTGGAATGCCTGTTATTCAGATGTTAAACCTTCTAGACTCTTCCTCCTACATTCCTCTTTTCTTTCCTATTTTTCATTGTTTTGCATTTTGGTTTTATTTTTCTGGGAGACAACCCAGACTTTACTTCCCAAACAATCTATTGAGTTTTTCATTTCTGCTATCATTTTTCTGTTTGTTTTAAAAGCATATTTTTGTTTCTTGTCTTTTAAAATATCACCTTATTCTTGTTTCATGGCTGTAATATCCTCTGTTATTCTTGAAAGTAAGTCTTGGTTTCTTCCAAGTTGCTTTTTTCTGTTTATCTTGATTGTTAGTTTGTTTGTTTTGATTTGTTTTATTATTTGTTCCCTATTTTCCATGTTAGCCATTTCCTCAGATATATGGTATTCTGCAGTGGATGTTATTAGTGTCCTGCCCATACCCCCGGCGGCTGTGAATGTTGGTTGTTAATGGATCAGAGCAGTCCCCTTCGCTAGAGAATTGTCCTCAGCCAGAAGCTGCCTTTCCTGGGAGGTTATGGTCTCTTTTCTGGCAGCCTGCAGCCAGTGACCGATTCATATGTGGGTACAAAACAGCCCTCTTGCTTCAAGGTGAGATCAACTCTGTGGTGCAATTCACATTTCAGAGCTCTCTGTGGGATCTGACTGAGGCTAGACTCCAGCTGAGACCACATCCTTGCTCAGCTTCTTCCCCTGCTGCTTCTGAGGGAGAAGAGGTGGGAAATGAGAGGAGGAGGAGGCTTCTCCAGAGAGCCCACCCTCAATAAATCATGTGCACCTGAATCCTCATCTCAGCCTCTGTTTCTAAGAACCTAAGATATGAAATTTGGCCATCTGCTCTTAAGAGTAAAGGCCTGAAAAGCTTATTGGGAGCCCTCAGTGCAGGAGTCAGGCTTGTCAACTCAGAATTTACTGCTGGGAGACATAGGTGGTCATTTATTGGAAACACGAAAGCCAGTATCCTTAGTTCTTTCTTTTTTGACTAGTCAGAGTTCCAAAGAAGAGGGGTGGAGAATAGCTGCTAGTGATTTGGAAGTAAATAGAAAAGAAAGCTGAGGATCTCAGCCTGCAGTGAGTAAATGTTCACTTTATGCCACTGTTCTACACATGAAACCTTTGTCCTCAGCTGTGCTTGGTGCCTCCAGTCCAGAGACCCTCTGTACCCTCTCAAGAGACTAAATCTCCAGCCCTCCGCCTGGTGGGAGAGGAGCCCTGAGCATGGAGGGTGAGAGAAGAACTAGGACTTTAACTGCTTCTTAGTTACCTTTCACCTAGTTCTCCTGATTTTTGGTTTATGCAGTTCCAGAGGTATCTAAAACTGCCAATTCCTTTTTTTTTTTTTTTTTTTTTTTTAAGGATTTTGCCATGAAAGCAGGCCTGTTCTTAGCTTTCGCTGGATGTCAGTTTTCTTGGGACTGCTAAGTCAATTAGCACTCATTCTTCTGTTGTCCATCTTCCAAAATTCTTTTATGCTCCTGTATCTTCTGTTCTCTCTGTCCTCATTTCTATCTTTTTAAAAAACAATCCTTTTACATAAGTTGTAGTGGGTTTCAGGAGGGAGCAAAATTAGATGTGTGGGTTCAATTCAGCATCTTAACCTGGAAAAAAAAAAAAAAAAACAACCCTGGTGACATTAGGAAGTTATTACCTCCTAACATTCCTCTCCTTGTGAGCTCCTGTGGGTGACAGACAGGTGAGTGAGAGCTCCAGGTAAGGGAGCCAGGGGCCTGCAATAGAAGCTGTATCTCCCCATGGAGGATACTCCCCTCTACAGAGTTCAAGCTTCTTCTCCCAGTCATAGCCTTAGTCTGCCTCTGAGGGCGTGAAAGGCTGAGCCCCAATTATGATCATGTAGATCAGAAGGGCAGAAATTCAAGATAAACCAGGGAAGGTTGCCTAGAGGAGATGTTGCAGTAGTGGGAGAAGCAAAATATACTGTCATCTTTCTAATGCCAGAGCTCATCCCTTCTAGCTCTGCTTCCATGACTCTGTGATGACAGAAGTCATTCCAGAAAGCCTGCCTGCTTTTTTGCCTTCTCCCTCTTTCCAGTCCCTTGCTTTGGGATGAGGTGAGAGTGGTTAAGAGTTATTTGGGTGGAATGGATACATTGAAAATGGATGAAGCACACCACTATAGTTCCTTTTTCCTAGAATGGGTTGTAGGCAGGTATCTTCCCGCTTCACTTCCTCTTTCAAGCTCAGACCTAAAAACACAGCAAAGAGAAAAGGTAGTGACACAGTTGGGTGGGAGAACTCAGGAGGGGCAGAAATTGTGGTGATGGTGCTGTTTTAATGGTGGTCGTCATGATAGAGGCAGGAGGTGAGCTAGGCAGCTCACCTTCTGTGCAGACATAACTTGATTTCCTTATGGTGATCTATAAGCAGAGGGGAGGATGGAAGTCAGTGGGTAATTTACTCCAGTTTCCTCATCATGTAGGAGGACAGTGTTGAGGCTGTTCCACAAAGTTTCTCAGTGGGTTCCCAGCAGGATGGAGCCCCAGTTGTTCATGGCAGTAATTGGTATTGACTACTCCCCCTTCCATAGCTTGCTTTCCCCATTTCTTCACTTCTATTTCCTGGGATCACCTCCCAAGTCAATTACCTGCATCCCAGCCCTATCGCAGGGTCTGCTCTTGGGAGAATCCATACTGACAGGCATCCTTCAACACAACAACAAGTCTGAGCAGGCCACATCGCCCCTGGGAAAAAGTGCCTCCATTTTCTCTGTCTGTGGCTGACCTCAGCTAGGAAGCTCCCACAGGAGATCCTGAGCACATTTATATTTTTATTTTGTTTCATCGAGATATAATGGACATACCGCACTCTACAAGTTTAAGGTGTACAGCATGATTGACTTATATACATCATGAAATGATTACCACAGTAAGTTTAGTGAACATCCATCTAATACAGATACAAAACTAAAGAAATTTAAATTTTTTCTCCCTTGTGATAACTCTTGGGATGTACTTAACAACTTTCACTAATAACACACAACAGAGTTAATTATATTTATCATGTTGTACATTACATTCTTAGTACTTCTCTATCTTATAACTGGAAGTTTGTGCTTTTTGGCTCCCTTCATCCAATTCACCCTCCCTCCAACCCCACCTCTAGTAACCACAAATCTGATCTCTTTTTCTATAAGTTTGTTTGTTTGCTTGTTTTTGAAGTATAATTGACCCATAATGTTATTTCCTATTACAGAAAATAGTCATTCGATATTTATATACATTTCAAAATGATCACCACAATAAGTCTAGTCACGATAAGTCACTATACAAAAACATTACATAGTTATTGACTATATTCCCCACACTGTATATTTCATACTGTGACTCATTTATTTTGGAACTGGAAGTTTGTACCTCTTAATCTCCCTTACCTTCTTTCCTTCCCTCATCCACCTCCCCTCTGGAAAACAGCTGCTTGTTCTCTGTATCTATAACTCTGTTTCTGTTGTTTTATGTTTGTTCCTTTGTTTTGTTTTTTAAGAAATGATACAGTAATTCTTTCTCTGTCTAACTTATTTCACGTAGCATAATACTCTCTAGGTCCAACCACATTGTCACAATGGCTAGATTTCATTCTTTTTTATGGCTGAGTAATATTCATATTACATATACAACCACATCTTTTTATACATTCATCTATCTATGGACACTTAGGTTGCTTCCATATCTTGACTATTGTAAATAATGCTGCAATGATCATAGGGGTGCATATATTTTTTCTAATTAGTGTTTTTATTTTCTTCAGATAAATACCCAGGAGTGAAATTGCTAGATCATATGGCAGATCTATTTTTAATATTTTGAGGAAACTCTGTACTGTTTTCCATAGCGGCTACACCAACTTACATTCCCACCAACAGTATACAAGTGTTCCCTTTTCTCCACATCCTTGCCAACATTTGTTATTTGTTGTCTTTTTGGTAATAGCCATTCTGACAGGTATGAGGTGATATTTCATTGTGGTTTTGATTTGCATTTACCCAATGGTTACTGATGTTGATCATCTTTTCATGTGCTTGTTGGCTATTTGTATGTATTCTTTGGGAAAATATTTCAGGTCTTATACCTATTTTTTAACTGGTTGTTCATTTTTT
Organism: Balaenoptera acutorostrata; assembly: GCF_949987535.1. Classification (NCBI taxonomy): domain Eukaryota; kingdom Metazoa; phylum Chordata; class Mammalia; order Artiodactyla; family Balaenopteridae; genus Balaenoptera; species Balaenoptera acutorostrata. Next base: position 58,781,847 of record NC_080078.1, read on the forward strand.
TGATGTTGAGTTGTATGAGTTCTTCGCGTATTTTGGACATTAACCCCTTATCAGATATATGATTTGCAAATATCTTCTCCAATTCAGTAGGCAGCCTTTTCATTTTGTTGATAGTTTCCTTTGCTGTGCAGTAGCTTTTTAGTTTGATGTACTCTCATTTGCTGATTTTTGCTTTTGTTTCCCTTGCCTGAGGAGACATATCCTAAAAAATATTACTAAACCAATGTCAAATAGCTTACTGCCTATGTTTTCGTCTAGAAGGTTTATGGTTTCAGGTCTGACATTTAACTCTTTAATCAATTTTGAATTTATTTTTGTGCATTGTGTGATAGAGTATTCCAGTTTGATTTGCACGTAGCTGTCCGATTTTCACAATTTTTACACCATTGATTGAAGAGGCTTTCTTTTCCCCACTGTGTATTCTTGCCTCCTTTGTTGTAGACTTATCGCCCATATAAGTGTGGGTTCACTTCTGGGCTCTCTATTCTGTTCCATTGACCTGCATGTCTGTTTTTTGTGCCAAAGTAACCATACTGCTACTTTGTTGTTGTTGAACTATAGTTGATTTACAATGTTTCAGGTGTACAGCAAAATGATTCAGTTATATTATTTTCAGATTCTTTTCCATAACAGGTTATTACAAGATACTGAATATAGTTATCTGTGCTATACAGTAGGTCCTTGTTGTTTATTTTATATATAGTACTCTGTATCTGTTGATCCCAAATTCCAAATTTATCCCTCCCCAGCCTTTCCCCTTTGATAACCATAAGTTTGTTTTCTATGTCTGTGAGTCTATTTCTGTTTGTAAAAAAGTTCATTTGTGTCATTTTCCTAGGTTCCATTTCACTTAATACGATAATCTCCAGCTCCATTGATGTTGCTTCAAATGACATTATTTCATTCTTTTTATGGTAATATTCCATTGTGTGTGTATATATATATATATATATATATATATACACCACATCTTCTTTATCTATTCATTTGTCAATGGACTTTTAGGTTGCTTCTATGTCTTAGAGATTGTAAATAGTGCCACTATGAACGTTGGGGTGCATGTATCTTTTTGAATTAGGTTTTCATCTTTTCTGGATATATGCCCAGGAGTGGGATTGATGGATCATATGGGAACTACTCTATTTTTAGTTTTTTAAGAAACATCCATACTGTTCTCCCTAGTGGCTGCACCAATGTACATTCCCACCAGCAGTGTAGGAGAGTTCTCTTTTCTCCACACCCTCTCCACCATTTATTATTTGTCGCTTTTAATGATGGCCATTCTGACTGGTGTGAGGTAATACCTCATTGTAGTTTTGATTTGCATTTCTCTAACAATTAGCGATGTTGAGCATCTTTTCATGTGCCTCTTGACCATCTGTATGGCTTCTTTGGAGAAATGTCTATTGGGTTTGCTGCCCATTTTTTGATTGGGTTGTTGTTGTTGTTGTTTTATATTGAGCTGTATGAGCTGTTTGTATATTTTGGAAATTAATCCCTTGTCAGTCGCATCATTTGCAAATATTTTCTCCCATTCAGTAGGTTGTCTTTTCATTTTGTTTATGTTTCCTTTGCCTTGAAAAACCTTTTAGGTTTAATTAGGTCCCATTTGTTTATTTTTATTTTTGTTTCCATTACTCTGGGACAGATCTAAAAAAAATATTGCTGTGATTTATGTCAAAGAGTGTTCTGCCTATGTTTTTCTCTAGGAGTTTTAGAGTATCTGGTCTTATATTTAGGTCTTTAATCCACTTTGAATTTATTTTTGTAAATGATGTTAGAGAATGTTCTAAATTTCATTCTTTTACATATAGCTGTCCAGTTTTCCCAGCACCACTTATTGAAGAGACTGTCTTTTCTCCATTGTATATTCTTGCCTTCTTTGTCATAGCTTAATTGACCATAAGGGTGTGAGGTTATTTGTGGGTTTTCTATCCTGTTCCACTGATCTATGTGTCTGTTTTTGTGCCAGTACCATATTGTTTTGATTACTGTAACTTTGTACTATAGTCTGAAGTTAGGGTGCCTGATTCCTCAAGCTGTGTTCCTCTTTCTCAAGATTGCTTTGGCTATTTGGGGTCTTATGTGTTTCCCAACAAATTAAATATTTTTTGCTCCAGGTCTGTAAAAAAATGCCACTGGTAATTTGATAGGGATTGCATTGAATCTGTAGATTGCTTTGGGTAGTATGGTCATTTTAACAATATTGATTCTTCCAATCCAAGAAAACATTCTATATTTCCATCTGTTTGTGTCATCTTCAATTTCTTTCATCAGTGTCTCATAGTTTTCTGAGTACAAGTCTTTTGCCTCCTTAGGTAGGTTTATTCCTAGATATTTTATTCTTTTTTATGCAGTGGTAAATGGGATTGTTTCCTTAATTGCTCTTTCTGATATTTCATTGTTGTGTATAGAAATGCAACAGATTTCTTTATATTAATTTTGTTTCCTGCAAATTTACCAAATTCATTGATGAGCTCTAGTAGTTTTCTGGTGGTGTCCTTAGGATTTTCTATGTATAGTATCATGTCATCTGCAAATAGTGACAGTTTTACTTCTTCTTTTCCAATTTGGATTCCTTTTATTTCTTTTTCTCTGATTGCTGTCGCTAGGACTTCCAAAACTATGCAGAATAAAAGTTGCCACAGTGGGCATCCTTGTCTTGTTCCTGATCTTAGAGGAAATGCTTTCAGCTTTTCACTATTGAGTATAATGTTAGCTGTGAGCTTGTCATATATAGCTTTTATTATGTTGAGGTAGATTCCCTCTATACCCACTTTTTTGAGAGTTTTTATCATAAATGGATGTTGAATTTTATCAAAAGCTTTTTCTGCATCTACTGAGATGATCATCTTATATTTTTTCTTCAATTTTTAATGTGGTTTATCACACTGATTGATTTGTGGATATTGAAAAGTCCTTGCAACACTGGGATAAACCCCACTTGATTATGGTGTGTGATCCTTTTGATACACTGTTGGATTCGGTATGCTTGTACTTTGGTGAGGATTTTTGCATCTATGTACAGCAGTGATATTGGCCTGTAATTTTCTTTTTTGTGTGATATCTTTGTCTGATTTTGTTATGAGGGTGATGCTGGCCTCATAGAATGAATTTGGAAGTGTTCCTTCCTCTGCAATTTTTTGGAATAGATTTCAGAAGGATAGGTGTTAACTCTAAATGGTTGGTAGAATTCACCTGTGAAGTCATCTGGTCCTGGACTATTGCTTGTTGGGAGTTTTTAAATTACTGATTCAATTTCAGTACTTGCAATTGGTCTGTTCATATTTTCTATTTCTTCCTGGTTCAGTCTTGGGAAATTGTACCTGTTTGAGAATTTGTCCATTTCTTAGGATGTCCATTTTATTGACTCATAGTAATCTCTTATGATCCTTTGTATTTCTGTGGTGAGTACCATACTGTTTTGATTACTGTAGCTTTTTAGTATAGTGTGAAATCATGAGTGTGATACCTCCAGCTTTGTTCTTTCTCCAGATTGTTTTGCTATTTAGGGATCTTTTGTGTTTCCATACAAATTTTAGAATTATTTGTTCGAATTCTGTGAAAAATATCATTGGTATTTTGATTGGGATTGTATTGAATATGTACATTGCCTTAGGTACTATCATCATTTTGACAGTGTTGATTCTTCCAATCCATGAGCATGGTGTATCTTTCCATTTGTTTGTGTTGTCTTCAATTTCTGTTATCAGTGTCTTATAGTTTCCCAAGTACAGGTCTTTACCTCCTTAGTTGGAGTTATTCCTAAGTATTTTATTCTCTTCTATGCAATTGCAAATGGGATTGTTTTCTTAATTTCTCTGTCTGAGAGTTTGTTGTCACTGTATAGAAATGCAACAGATTTCTATGTATTAATTTTGTATCCTGGGACTTTGCCAAATACACTGATGACTTCAAATAGTCTTTTTGGTGGTGTCTTTAGGATTTTCTATGTATACTACCATGTCATCTGTCAACAGTGACAGTTTAACTTCTTCCTTTTCAATTTGAATTACTTTATTTCTTTTTCTTTCTGATTGCTGTGACCCCGGCTTCCAATACTATGTCGAACAAAATGGTGAGAGTCGGCATCCATGTCTTGCTTCTGATCTTAAAGGAAATGCTTTCAGCTTTTTACCACTGAGTATGATGTTAGCTGTGGGCTTGTCATATACAGCTTTTATTATATTAAGGTATGTTCCCTCTATACCCACTTTGTTGAAAATTTTTATCATAAATGCATGTTGAATTTTGTCAAAAGCTTTTTGTGCATCTTTGTGTCTGAGATGATCATATGATTTTTAGTCTTCATTTTTTTTTAATGTGTTGTATTACACTGATTGATTTGCAGATATTGAACCATCCTTGCATCCCTGGGATAAATCTCACTTGTTCATGGTGTATGATCTTTTTCATGTATTGTTGGGTTTGGTTTGCTAATATTTTGTTGAAGATTTTGGCATCTATATACATCAGTGATGTTGGTCTGTAATTTTCTTTTTGTTTGTGTGATATCTTTGCCTGGTTTTGGTATCAGGGTGATGCTGGCCTCATAGAATGAGTTCAAAAGCATTTCTTCTGCAATTTTTTGGAATAGTTTGAGTAAGATAGGTGTTGACTCTTCTCTAAATTGATAGAATTCACCTGTGAAGCCATCTATTCCTGAACTATTGTTTTCTGGGAGGTTTTTTTTTTTTTCTGATTCAATTTCAGTACTAGTAATTGGTCCGTTCATATCTTCTATTTCTTCCTGGTTCAGTCTTTGGAGATTGTACATGTCTAGAAATGTGTCCATTTCTTCTAGATTGTCCATTTTATTGTGGTAGAGTTGTTCATGTAATCTCTTATGATCCTTCATAATTCTGTGGTGTTGGTTGTGACTTCTCCTTTTTTATTTCTGATTTTATTGATTTGGGCTCTCTCTCTTTTTTTCTTAATGAGTCTGGCTAAAGGCTTATGAATTTTATCTTTTGAAAGAACCAGCTCCTATTTTCATTGATCTTCTCTACTGTTTTTTAGTTTCTATTTCACTTATTTCTGCTCTGATCTTTATGATTTCTTTCCTTTTACTAACTTTGGGTTATGTTTGCTTTTCTTTTTCTAGTTCCTTTAGATGTATGGTTGGGTTGCTTATTTGAGATTTTTCTTGTTTCCTAAGGTAGAGGTTGTATTGCTGTAAATATCCCTCTTAGAACTGCTTTTGCTGCATCCATAGGTTATGGATCATTGTGTGTTCATTTTTCATTTGTCTCCAGGTATTTTTTTGTTTCTTCTTTGATTTCCTTAGTGACCCATTTGTTGTTTAGTAGCATATTGTTTAGCCTCCAAGTGTTTGTGGATTTTGCAGTTTTTTCCTAGTAGTTGATTCCTAGTCTCAAAGTACTGTGGTCAGAAAGGATGTTTGATATGATTTCAATGTTCTTAAATTTACTGACTTGTTTTGTGGCCTAGCATGTGATCTACCCTGTAGAATGTTCCTTGTGCACTTGAAAAGAATGTGTATTCTGCTGATTTTTGATGGAATATTCTATAACATCTATTAAGTTGATCAGCTCTAATGTGTCATTTAAGGTCAGTGTTACCTCATTGACTTTCTGTCTCAATGATCTGTGCTTTAACTAGGCGTGTATACGTTCCCTACTATTATTCTTACTGACAGTTTCTCCCTTTATGTCTGTTAATATTTGCTTTACATATTTAAATGGTCCCATGGTGGGTGCATATGTCAATATATTTACAGTTGTTATATCTTCTCCTGGGATTGATCCCTTTATCATTATGTAATGCCCTTCTTTGTCTCTTTTTACAGTCTTTGTTTGAAAACCTATTTTGTCCGATGTAAGTATTGCTACCCCAACTTTCTTTTTGTTTCTGTTTGCATGGAACACCTTTTTTCATCCCCTGACTTTCAATCTCTGTCTTTAGATCTGAAGTGAGTCTCTTGTAGGCAGCATATATATGGGTCTTATTTTTGTATCCATTCAGCCACTCTATGTCTTTTGATTGGACATTTAGTCCATTTACATTTAAATTAATTATATTTGGTATATACTTACTGCCATTTTGTTAATTATTTTCAGGTTGTTTTTGTAGTTCTTTTTTGTTCCTTTCTTCTTTTTTTTGCTCTCTTCCCTTGTGATTTGATGACTATTTTTAGTGTTATGTTTGGATTCCTTTCTCTTTTATGTGTGTGTATCTATTATAGATTTTTGGTTTGTGGTTACCATGAGGTTTATATATAACAATCTATACATATACATGACTATTTTAAGTTGCTGATCTCTTAAGTCAAATGCACTTTAACAACCTTGTATTTTTATGCTCCCCCCCTCCATTGACTGTTTTTGGCATCATATTTTACATCTTTTTGTTCTGTGTGTCCCTTAACTACTTATTGTAGCTATAGATGATTTTACTCCTTTTGTCTTTTAACCTTTTTACTAGCTTTATAAATGGTTGATCTACCACCTTTACTGTATATTTCCCTTTACCAAGGTTTTACCAATTTTTCTCTCATAATTTTTATATTTCTAGTTGTAGCCTTTTCTTGTTCACTTAGAGAAGTCCCTTTAACATTTCTTGTAAAGCCAGTTTAATGATGCTGAACTCTTTTAGATTTTGCTTGCCTGTAAAAATTTTGATCTCTCCATAAAATCTGAATGAAAGCCTTGTCTGGTAGAGTATTCTTGGTTGTAGGTTTTTGCCTTTCATCACTTTAAATATATAGTGCCACTCCCTTCTGGCCTGCAGAGTTTCTGCTGAAAAGTCAGCTGATAGGCTTATGGGCGTTCCCTTATATGTAACTAGTTGCTTTTCCTTTGCTGCTTTTAATATTTTCTTCATCTTTAATTTTTTCCATTTTAATTAAAATATGCCTTAGTATGGTCCTCTTTGGGTTGATCCTGTTTGGGAGTCTCTGTACTTCCTCGTCCTGGATGTTTATTTTCTTTACTGGGTTAGGGAAGTTTACAACTATTATGTCTTCAAATATGTTCTCTGCCCCTTTTTATGTCTCTTCTCTTTCTGGGACCCCTATAAAGTGAATACTAGTATGTTTGATGTTGTTCCAGAGGTTTCTTAAACTATCCTCATTTCTTATTGTTTTTTTCTTTTTTCTGTTCAGCTTGAGTGATTTCCACTACTGTGTCTTTCAGTTCACTGATCCATTCCTCTGTATCATCTAATTTACTGTTGCTTCCTTCTAGAGTATTTTTAATTTCAGTTATTGTATTCTTTAGCTCTATATGGTTCATCTTTATATTTTCAAACTATTTGCTTAAAAATTCTCTCTCTCAAAGGGAACCCTCCTACACTGTTGGTGGGAATGTAAGTTGGTGCAGCCACTGTTGAAAACAGTATGGAGGTTCCTTAGAAAACTAAAAATAGAATTACCATATGATCCAGCAATCCCACTCCTGGGCATATATCCAGACAAAACTATAACTCAAAAAGATACATGAACCCCTATGTTCACCGCAGCACTATTCACAATAGCCAAGACATGGAAACAACCTAAATGTCCATCAACAGATGAATAGATAAAGAAGATGTGGTACATATATACAATGGAATACTACTCAGCCATAAAAAAAGAATGAAATAATGCCATTTGCAGCAACATGGATGAAACAAGATATTATCATACAAAGTGAAGGAAGTCAGAAAGACAAAGACAAATACCATATGATATCACTTATATGTGGAATCTAAAATATGACACAGGGACTTCCCTGGTGGTGCAGTAGTTAAGAAACCACCTGCCAATGCAGGGAACACGGGTTGAGCCCTGGTCCAGAAAGATGCCACATGCTGTGGAGCAACTAAGCCCATGGGCCACAACTACGGAGCCTGTGCTCTAGAGCCTGCAAGCCACAACTACTGAAGCCCGCATGCCTAGAGCCCATGCTCTGCAACAAGAGAAGCCACTGCAATGAGAAGCCCACGCACTGCAACGAAGAGTAGCCCTCACTCACTGCAACTGGAGAAAGCCCACACGCAACAACAAAGACCCAACGCAGCCAAAAATAAATAAATAACTAAATTTATTTTTAAAATAATAATAAAAAAATAAAATATGACACAAATGTACCTATCTATGAAACAGAAACAAAATCAGGGACATAGAGAATAGACTGGTGGTTGCCAAGGAGGAAGGGGTTTGGAGAGAGTAGGAGTGGGAGTTTGGGATTAGCAGATGCAAACTGGTATACATAGAATGGATAAACAAGAAGGTCCTACTGTGTAGCACAGGGAACTATATTCAATATCCTGTGATAAACCATAATGGAAAAGAATATGAAGAAGAATATATATATATATATATATATATATATATATATATATATATATATAAAACTGAGTCTCTTTGCTGTACAGCAGTAATTAACACAACACTGTAATTCAAATATACTTCAATAAAAAATAAACTAAAAAAAATTCTCTCACTCTGTTCATCCACTCTTCTCCCGAGTTCTCTGAACATCTTTACAATCATTACCTTGAGCTCTTTATCCAGTAGATTGCTTATCTCCACGTCACTTAGTTCTTCTTCTGGGGTTTTATCTTGTTCCTTCATTTGGAATTTAGTTCTGCCTCATAATTTTGCCTAATTTGCTATTCTTATCTCCATGTGTTTGGAAACATTTCCCAACCTTAGAGAAGTGGCCTTTTGCAGGAGACGTCCTATGCATCCCAGCAGCACACTCCTCTAGTCAGCAGAGCTATATGCTCTAGTGGTGTCTCTTTGTGGGCTGTGTGTGGGCCCTTCTGTTGTGGTAGGCTAACTACTATGGGTAGTCTGGTAGGTGTGGCTGGTGCATGGTCTGGTTGGTTGCCAGGCCCTACTTTGTGCAGAGGCTGCTGCCTGCTGGTGGGTGGGGCTGGGTCACAAGGCGACTGTCCATGCAGCCTCAAGGGTTCCCAGGGCTAGTGCTGATCCACCAGTGAGTGAAACTGGGTCCCAGGGAGGGCGGCTGTGGGCCTGAGGGTCCTGGATCTAATGTTGGCCTGCTGGTCGGCAGTGCCCAATCCTGACACAGCTGGCTGTGGGGTCTGGGGTGTCCCACAGTTGGTGTTGGCCCACTGGTCAGTGTGGCTGAGGGTTCCAAGGTACCTTGGAGCTGGTGTCAGCCTGTTCGTTGGTGTGCCTGGGGCCCTGGGGGGTCCTGGTGGTGATGTCAGCCTGCTGATGGGCAGAGTCAAGTCCCCAGGTCTCTGGCTACAGGGCTGTGGGTGTCCCAGAGTTGACCTACTGGTGGGCAGGGCTGGGTCCCAATGGCTAGCAGTGGAGCCCCAGAAGTCTGTGGCTAGTGCTGGTGAACTGGTGGGCAGGGCCAGATCCTGGGCCTTCTGGGGCAGCTGCGGGCTCAGACAGTCTTAAGGCAGCAGGCCTGCTGGTGGGTGGGGCTGTGACCCTGCCTGCCTAGCTGCTTAGCCTGATGTTTCCCAGTACATGTGCAAACAGGCTGGTGGGTAAGGCTGTGCCCATGTGCTAATAAGCTAGACAGAGGACTCCAAAATGGCACTTGCCAGCACCAGCATCCTCATGGTAGAACAAGCTCCCCAAAATGGCTGCCTCTAGAGTCTGTGTCCCCAGGGTGAGTTCCAGTTGTCTCCTGCCTCTCCAGGAGGCTCTCCAAGATCAGCAGGTGGGTTGACCTAGTATCCTTTCAAATTACTGCCTCTGCCCTGGGTCCCTGACCATGTGAGATTTTGTGTGTGCTCTTTAAGAGTAGAGAATCTGTTTCCCAAAGCCCTCTGGCCTTCCAAGCCAAACATTCTGGGGGCTAGTCTTCATGGTGCAGGACCCCTGGGCTGGGACTCCTGATGTGGGGCTCAGACCCCTTGCTCCTTGGGGAGAACCTCTGCAATCATAATTATTCTCCCATTTGTGGGTCACCCACCCAGGGGTATGGGTCTTGACTATGCCACATCTCCATCCCTCCTACCTGTCTTGTTGTGGTTTCTTCTTCATGACTTCAGTTGTATAAGATCTTTTCGCTAGCCTTCCAGTTTTTCTCATCAGTGGTTGCTCTGTAAATAGTTGTAATTTTGTTGCACCTGTAGAAGGAGGTAAGCTCAGGGTCTTCTTACTGTGCCACCTTGTCCACTCCCAATTTTTGCACATTTATATTTTTAGAAGCTCTGAGTTCTGTTTGGGTATTTGGGCCTGCATGTGCCTGAAAGGTAACACAGATTGTTGGTGGCTGAAGAAATAATTCACCCAAACTACCATGCACATAGGAACCTACACTTCCTCCCCTATTCACACTGTGTCACAATCATGCACACATATCCTGCACTGACAAGCAATTCCATCCCTCTATGGGCAGGATCACACCCCACTTGGAGGTTCACATGGTCTGTGAGGAGATGAGGATCATTGGGAGGGACCTAGCAGGAGGAGTCCCAGCAGGAGACTCTTTGAAATTCTCGGACAGAGGGGTTGAGGGAACACAAGAGCACACCTCAGGCTCTCACAGAAATGGTGGGACTCCCATTCAGAGCTCTAGATAATTAAGCAGCCAAGTAATTTGTCAATATGAAGGATGTTTTTCTGGGATAATGCCCACCACTCAACAGATGGATAGGCCCCACCAGGTGGGAAGGACAGGCAGAGGGGTCAGGCTGTGGGCAACCTTGGATTTCTAGCTTCTATGTGAAAGACTGATTTTTGCCTTTATCAGTCAGGCAGTCATTCAACAAACTTGTATTTAACACCAGATCCAAGATGACTAAAATCAGCCCCTGATCCCACTATAGCTACCATCCATAAAGCTGTTGTTCCAAAATTAGGCACAAACATTTAACTTAAAATTAGATGTCATTTCTTTTCCAGAAGGTAGAGGAGTCTTGAAGGACTTCTGACCATGTGGGTAGGGGCAGAGTTTTCTGAGAAATGGACTGGGGACAAGGAAAATGTTTTAAAGGAAATATAATGTAGGAAGAAGATGTGAGAGGACCAGGGAGAGGAGAGATAGAAAGAGGGATATCCTCTGAAGCTCCACCCCTGTGCCCACTGCCCTCTCATGTGGAACAAGGGAACATGTTAGCTGAGAAAACCACTACTTCAAGTTCTGGATGCCTGCTGTTTGGGGGTACCCACCTAAAATGCCCAGACCCCCCTTAGTGCACCCATACCCCACCATATGCATTTTGTCTAGAGTAGTACGGGGGTGGTTGGGAGGTGTGAGGGGGAAACATCAATAGAAACTTCTGCGCCACTAGGCAGATAGGATCGCATATCAGTCAGTGAATCTCCAGCTGAAGACACCAGGAGACCAAAAGCTGATTTCTTCCCCAAAGGGAACAAGGAACAATTCACTGCTAGAGACAGAAGGGCAGGATCCTGCCTTATGAATTGTGGAAACTGTGAGTCCAGGTTCCACGTGTCCAGTCCCAAGGGGAGACTTTCTCCCTGACCCCAAACGGCAGTTAGGCTAGCTGATGCCTCAACAGAATTTTAATATGATGGGTCTCCCTGAAAATAGCAACTGAACATGGCCCCTTCTCTTTACATCCTTAAACTTTCTCTTTCTGTATCTCTCCCTCCTGATTTTCATAAGGACAAAGGACAAGAAGCTGGAGCCACTCCACCCTTTACTCTACAGCCTGTTTGGACTAGCAAATTCCTAGCTAACATGGGCAGGGGAAGGAAGGAGGGAAGGCAGGAGAAATGAAAGGGAGTTCAGCTTTTTTGTCCCATGTAGAGCCTCCCTGATCCACCAGGAAACATCACCACCTCCAATAACCACTGCATACCCCTTGTGTGCCAGTCACCTGCTAGGTCTCCAGAAGACACTGTTCCTGTTGTGGAAGGGCTCACATTCTGGTTGGGGAAGAGAATATGCAAATGAGTACGAACCCTAAGTGTGGCTGGTGCTGAGAGAGAAATAGGTACAGGGCACAGGTGGGGATTCCAAAAGAAAGTCTGTCAACAAGGTGCGGGCAGGAAGGAAGACTTCATTAAAAAGTGACTTTTGAGTGTTGCTAGATAAATGTTGCTTCCCTAATCAAGGCAACAGCAGGAACACAGGCACTGAAGGTGAAACACCCTGGTGCTGCTCTGGAAATGGCTGGAAAATAAGGGCTGAAGAGCCACTGGGGCAGGGAAAGAGAAAAAGACAGTAACGTGGCCAGATCTGCATATCATGAGAATTGACTTTCATGAGAAGGGATTGAGACTTCAGCAGTAGACCTGGAGAGAGATGAGGAGGCCTGATTTAGACAGAGCAAGAGGTATCAGCAAACGAGTTCAGAAGGCCCTCCTTGTACCTGCTCCAACTGAGCTAGGAAGGAAGGGAGAGAAGGGAAAAGAAACCCAAAGTTCTTGGAGTCAGCGGTGGGGGGATAGATGTTGACAGGAACCCTTTCTTTCGCCACACTCTACCCAGCACATGCCTCCACCCATCTTTTGCCTTGGGGGACAGTGACCATTGGGTTACTTCTCGAGATGTTCTCGGATGTTTGTCTTTACCTCCCCCCTTACTTTGGACATTTATGGTTTGCCAAAGCAGAAGGAACTTGCCTGCAGGCACTTTCCACAATGACCTTTGCTTCCCAAAGTTAAGCACCTGAGCTGTTTATGGTTTATGTTGAGGGGGGCTGGAGGATAGGAGAAGGAAGGAGAACCCCAAAGGGGGACATAGGACTGAGGGAAAGTGGGCAATCATTTCTGTAATTTCCCTGAGCTGCAGTGCCCACACACTCAGCTGAGGAGCCTCAGAGGAGATGACTGTGAGGTCTGTTGCAGACTCCCAGTAGCACCAAAGATTTCTATGGCCCAGGAGTGGCAGGGCCAAGGGTTTGGAAACAGGAGGATGTCTCTGCAAAATACACAGCCTGCCAAAGACAAGGAGTCTCCCCTGATCTTGGAGCTGCATTAGCTAGACCCTAGGCCTTGGTATTACAGGAAGGGCTAAACCCCCCAAAACAAAGGTCAATTTCTTGCCTGCTCTGTGGAATGGGAGCTGGGGGCTGAAGAGACTAGGTCAACGCAAATAAACAAAGTAATGCACTCTTTCTTGCACACACTCCTCTCCACTATCTGGGCAGATTCTGGGTCTCAGAGGTCTGAGAGGACCTGCTGCACATGACACAGATGGAGGAAGGGGGCGGTGTGTATCTTACCCATCAGACTAATGGCCACTCCTGTGTCCCCAGGATGCTGGCGGGCTGGATGCTAGGAAGGAGGTGGCTTTCCAAGCTTTCACTTAAAAAATTGCTTATAGGGATTTCCCTGGTGGTCCAGTGGCTAAGACTCCCGTGCTCCCAATGCGGGGCAGGGAAGCCTGGTTTCGATCCCTGGTCAGGGAACTAGATCCCACGTGCCACAACTAAGAATTCGCATGCCTCAGCTAAAGACCCCCACATGCCGCAACTGAAAGATCCCGCATGCCGCAACTAAGACCCGGTGCAGCCAAATAAATAAATAAATAAATATTTTTAAAAAATGTTTATAGGACATGCAAAAATACTAAACACAAGAGGGAGAAGGCCACCGCTCTAGCCTGAGACATCCCCAGCTGGTGGGGCGGTGTCGGACCACAGAGAGCCGCGCCTGCGCACTACAGACTCCGAAGCCAGGGCGACCTCAGGGAGGTGGGCGGGACTGCCCGGGCATCCGGGTCCCTTACCCCGCCCCCGCTGCATGAATGAGAGGCCCGGCGCCCGCCCCTCCCCCTCCGGGCCCGCCCCTCGCCGGGGCGCCGCGGGCAGTCTGCCGCTGCCACCTCAGCCCCGCTCGGTGCCGACTGACGCCCGCCGCTCACCGCCCGGAGCTGACGGTCCCACCACGGTCGCCGCCGCCGCTGCCGGCACGACAGAGTAAGTGAGCAAGCGAGGCCCGTCGCCCCGGATTTGGGGCTTAACGGACGGGGCAGGTTCGGGCTTGGGGTGCTGAGGACACCGTGGGGCCCGCGCCAGCCTCCCCCACTCACACTCTCGGCGCCTCGGCCGGGAGCTGGGAGGGATGGGACAGCGGCCCCAGGCCGGGAGGGGTGCGCAGGAGGGTCCGCCCCGAGCCAGAGGGTGAGTCCCGCACAAAGGGAGGCGCGGGGCTGTCACCGGGAGGTCACAGAAGGAATGTTCGCGGAGCCCCGAGCGCTCCGCTAACCCGTGCCGGGCGTCGGGTCCCCGGGCGTGGGAGGCTGCTGGGATGAGCAGGGAGGCAAGGACGAGGATAGCGAGGACGTCTGCCTCCCTGTTGGCGATGGGAATGCGCCTTGGGGGGCGCGGCGTGGCAGTGTTTTCCTGGTCCCCGTCTGCTCCTCCCCTTTCTTTGTGGCGTCTGTCCTGTGCCCGTTTGTCACTGTGTGTAAGCTATGGTCGGGGGTGAGACCTATCGCCTCGGTTTACTCGTTAATGAAAGTCAGGAGCTGGCCTCATATCTGTGAGTGGGGGGCGTGTGTGCTTCCACAGGCCGGAGAATTAAGGAGCCTCTTTTGTTTCCGGAGACCTGATGGTGTGTGTGTCCCCTCTGAAATGAGAGAATCGGAGGTCATTTAAAGGGGTATGAGGAAAACAGATATATTACTTCATCAGATCTTCACCCAGTTCTGCCTCTGACATTCTTTCAAACAGCGTTTCTTTGTTTCTTTCTGTAAAACCAGTGGGTTTTGTTAATTGAAAATATATGTCTATATCCTCAATATATCTGTATATCCAGAACACTTGGTTTTGGGGGTTTAGTTAATGGTCATATACTCTTATGTATGTACATGAGAATACTCTAGTACATATAGAACACTGCTTTTTAGTTAATTGGTAATATGTCTGTATATTGATATACACATATACAGAAATACTCCGGTATCTCTAGGACACTGTTTTCTCAGCTCCTCAGTACAGGCAGATTTTGTTTCCTCCTGCCTCCCTGTGTAATAAGAAGGTGGTCCAGCAGGTTCTCTCCACCTCCTTGCTTTTTTTCCCCTTAATGCTTTGGCAAAGGGCTTTATAGCATATTACCCTGGCATGCGCCCTTGCTTTGATCTGAATTTTCCCTGTGTTCTGTTGTCTGGTTGTGCAGCCCAGCTCAATGGCTCCGCTTACAGGACTGCTGGAAAACAGATCACCTTTTATCGTCGTCATCCCCAGAGAGAGGAGGAAGCTCTGCAGGTTCCCACAGACTTTGGCTCTGTGGGACTGACTGCCTGACTTTGTTGTCTTGGTGAAGTTGTGAGGAGTCACAGTTGATGTGGACCAATTAAAAAGAAGCAACTGTAATAGCACCAGCTATTCCTTGCTGTTTCACTTGGACCTTTTTCTCTTTTAAACCAGATTTTATAAGTTTTAGAAGACGGTTGCATTTTCGGTTTCTTTTTTACACTTATAATTTTGCAGACTGACAGGAAATTAGCTAAACTCTGTCACTATAAGAAACATACTTCCAAAATATATTTTTCTTATGATCTTTTGATTCAAAATAGCAACGGTAAAAAAAATTAAGAGGAGCTTATTAGAGGATATGAATAGTTGAATTGATTCAGTTTTAAGGTTCTCTTTAAGATTATTTTTTAATCACATATATTTTAATTCCTGGTAGTTTTCAGTGCAAAATGAAAGCTAAACTAAGCAGTCTTCCATAGCATCTGTTTATGTATATTCCGTCTGTTAAAAACATTTGCTTTTAATTTGAAGGGGAAATTTTCCATTTGGTTGGAATGGGATCCATTATTCTTGGTAAAAATCTTACCTTATGTTAACATGATCAAATTCTTTTTTTGTAAAAGTTAAAATCAATAAAAGTTGATTTTTCAATTTGGAGAAGTTTTGGTTTTATGTTGTAAGATTTAAGTAAAATTTTAATGTAAATGAATTTAACTCAAAATAAGCTAACTTAAAAATGAGGGCTTCATTAGCTACATTAAGTAGTGTCAGTAATATTGAAGCAACCCCAATAATTTATGAACTGCCAGCATAAGTTTTTGGTTTTTTTTTTTTTTTTTTAAGAAATCCCCTTAAAACAAATCATAAGGGGAAGTCGTAGATAAACAGAGTAGTGTAACCGGAATTATCACTGAAATAGGCTTGCATAGTGCCACAGTATTGTGGAACTTTAATTTTTCAAGAGTGACTTAGCTCTTGTTTGTATCAACAAAGGAAACTAAAAACATCTTGGCCTTGTTATTCAGCATTCTGTTAATCAAAATTTTTACCAACCCATAGTTTAACATTTTTGTAGTATGATGATTGAAGAAAAATTCCAAAGTAATATCTATATTGTCAAAATAGGTTACATTATTTTAAATGCTGTTTTAGTAATAAATATAAACTTTATATTCATTAGAAATATTAATATTGTTATGTTAGTGATGGTAATAGTATATATGATGACACTTTGTTACCTAAACTGGGATACATTATCCTCCCAGCATTTTCTATCAGTAATTGTTTTCCGGGAATTCCCTTGATGGTCCAATGGTTAGGACTCCGCACTTGCACTGCAGGGGGCACAGTTTCAATCCCTGGTTGGAGAACTAAGATCCTGCATGCAGCGCGGCCAAAAAATAATAATAATAATAATGTTTTCTGTTTCAAATGGCAGTTTATTCTAAAATCAGTAATAAAGTAATGTCATTATAATGTATTAGCAGTTTAAACTGTATGAAATTGCCATTTTTTAGATAGGGAAGTAGTCAAAAATCAGTGGTTTCATATGGTTCAATCACTTTGAACTCTTAGCAGTTCTTTCTGGTATTTACCTTTATTTCATTTTTAATGTTTAAACTGCTATTCCTTGATTTTCCACCTTTGGATATTATCTATGGAGTTTTATTTTGGAAGCTGAGGACTTAGTTGTCCCACACAACCATCCTTCCATCCCCCACTCATACCTATACTTTACAGTTTCCAGTCAAGTCAGTATTCAGTATTTATATGACTGTGACAATGTACCTATAATTCACAGATGAGCCATGTAGGATACGTATTACGTTTTCTTTCTTGTACAACTTTTGTTTCTCCTGAGTTAAACAACTGCCACTTTTGTTTGTTTGTTTTTCATTTGCCTAGTTTTCTTTTTACCAGTCACAAAGTTATCCTCAAATTCTATGACAGAACCTATCATCTTTCAATATTTTCAGGTAATCTGTTTCATTTCTTTTTCCTAGCTGTTATATAGGACTTGCCTTTTTATCACCTTGTGAATTCTCTTTGCTTTCCTCCTATGTTGGATCCTTGATTTCCTGGACCCTGTGTCTTCCTTATTCTTTAGTAGCTTCCTGAGAAAGGGCATCTACAAACTCTGAAATTCATTCCTGAATTCATAAGTTGCATATGTGAAAATGTCCTCATTTTACCATCACACTTGAATGGTGGTTTCGCTGGATATTGAATTGTAGATCGAAAATTATTGTCCCTCTTTTGAAGGCTTCTAGTGTTACTATTGAGAAGTGCAGTGCCATTCTAATCCCCATTTCCCTTTTTCCTCCCACTCTGGAAGACTTTAGGATCGTCTGTTTATCCCTGGTGTTCTGACATTTCATGGTGTTCCTCGAGACATCTTTTCTTTTGCTCGTAAGGGCAGATAGTATTTTCCCCAAATACCTATATATATGTACACATAGACATACACACCATCTCACCCAATATGCTATTCTTTATGGTGTTGACATGCCTCCGTTAAGAGGTGTGGTCTTTGTTTCCTCTCCTTGAACCTATGCAGGCATAAATGCTCCCCAGGATGTTTTGGGTCTTGAGCCAACATCATGGTTTAGGACTACAGTTGGATGATCAAAAGCAACCGCCTTGAGGGGGTGTTTTAATTTTTGTTTTTTACTTTTAAATGGAATCATCAGTTTACTTTTAACTGGAAATATCAGTTAACACCAGAGAAAGTTTCTTCCAACATTGAAATGTAATCACCTCTGGAATCTACACAACCATCAGTTGCATTTTTAAAAAATCTACTTTAGGAAGTGACAGAACCATTTATGACCAAAAAGAAACAATCTATAAGCTTCATGATTAAATATGTCATGACTAAAGACAAATACATTATTGGCAAGAATTTCTGTGATAAGAAGATGGAGGCAATGGAGTTACATAGACCATGGCTTGTTTGGACATTGTCAGTGACGTAGTGTTTATCTCATGGATACACATTTTTAAATATTTTTTTACCATGAATTTTTTTCTATTTACAGCTGCTTTATTCCTCATCTAGCTTTCCCATAGGTGCACATAAGTGGTTGAATATTACTAGAGAACTTCAGATTCATGACCAAAAATCTGTAGTAGACTCTCATCACTGCCCCAAAAAACTACCAGATTCTTAATAAGATCTTTTTGCCTATAATTATTTAATGTCTCCCCAGTCTTTAAACTCATGAGCAGCCGACCCCTCCCCATTCCGGTAAGCAGGCCGCATACTACACTGAGGGTTTAGAAGTTATCAGACAGATACCCCTCATCCTCCCTTCACCAAATCTATAAATCCACCTTGCTTAGGATCCCTGTTTTCTTGCTGTCAGAGGCCAGCTTGCCTCCCCACCATATTCCGCCTCATAGCTAGTCAAGAACTTGACTTCTGCATTTGTGCCCTCTCTCACATCCTCAACAACTTTCCAGGGCACCACCCATGTCAGCATACATACATGCTCTGATATTGCCCATCTTTAAAGACAGAACAAAAAATTACAACTAAAACAACTTTCCCCTGACCTTATATCCATCCCCTTCTGTTTACCTTCATGGTTAAATGTTTCAAAAGAGTAGTCTACATTTCCTCCCTATCTCTTCTGTACTTGTATCACTGTCTGAAATTCTGTTGTTGACTGAATATTTTTGTCTCTTGCCTACGGCCCCCACTGGAAAGTCGGCTCCAGGAAGGCAGGGAACTCATCTATCCTGTTTACCACTATGTTCCTAGGACAACAATTGACACAAGTACCTACTCAATATATGGGCAAAAAAGGCATAACTGACATTTTTAACCTGGTAGAATAGCTCTTTTTAAAAATTTCCAACAAGAAAATCAATTTTCATTTATTTTTTAAATTATTCTCTACTTTTTGCTACACTTGAAAATTGAAAAATTATGAAGACTGTATTAATGATTGAATTTTACCTGTGTTACTTTACATTTCATTCTTTCACAAGTATAATTTAACATTGGCAGTCTTGCACCTGGATTTTGTAGTCAGACTGATTGGAGTTGAATTCTAGCTCTTTCACTTTTTGCCATGTGACCTTGGGCAGGTTTCCTAAGCTCTCTGTTTCCTCATCTGCAAGATGGAAATAAGAATAGTACCCACCTCATATGTTGGTTGTGTGTGCCAAATTAGATAACATGTAAAATGCTAAACTCGGTACTTGGCATGGCAGTTAATGCAATGAAAAATAATTATAGTTACTGTTTGTATACCCTTCTCTGGCTTCTAATATTTGATCTGACTTGGTCACTGTAATATTTTTGTTTGAAGTACTTATATCTCCTAGAGTATATTGGCTATGAATGTGACTCTCCTGTTTTTAGTTTTGTGGGCTTTTTCTGATTCCTTGTCTCTCTGTTCCCCAGATTACCCCACATGATAGATGATCTGCAGTTGACAGATGAGCACCCTATAGCACTTCCCAGCAGTTTGGTCATTTGAGAAATCATTTTGGTCACTTGATAAAATATTTTTATTTCAAGCCAAGTTCTGTTCTTTGTTTATTTGGCTTGCCCAGAGGTAAGGCTCCTTCTGCATGTTAATTCATGTTATTCCTCATTAAGTTTTCTTATTTCTGGAAATGGAACTTTTAAAACACCCAGTATGTCATCAATAGATTTTTTTAAAGTGGCCATAAGATACTGTTCTTTTCACTTACTAGCTAGCTGGGAAGATAAATATATGTAGCAATACAAAATCCACTCCAAGGGCCACATTGAGGGATAAAGACAGGCTCTGTAGAAGTTCAAAGTAGGGAGAGTTGTGTCCAGCCAGCCTTAAGGGATTCTTAAAAGTTTTCTGCGTGTTAAATTATCTATACCCCTTATTATCTGTCTTGATTTTTAATTTTAGAAATTGTTTCTTAAAGTAATTGACTTAGCAGTTACTCTGCCCCTTTCTTTTCTTATCTGGGTAGGCAGTGGAGACTCCTCCAATTATCTGAGCATTTCAGACATCAGAGTGTAGTGTTGGGTAAATTTAGGATTCAAAAAGAATGCCAGATGGTTTGAAAAGAATTGTGAGCACTCCAACTAGTGCAGTCCGTTGAAAGCCAGCTGGCTGAGCCTTGTCTGCTGTGGAGATGGGAATCAGACACTTTCTTCCATGCCAGCTGGCCTAGGAACAACTGACCAGTGGCCTTACTTTTGGTTGGCCATGCCTGGGAAAGCCAGCCTGGGCCCTGCACCCGACGTAAGGACAATATGACACCAGACAGTTGCTCTGCACCTCCATGGTGCTTGAGTTGGAACAAGCCTGAATGGCAAGGAAAGGAAGCTACTTTTTAGATAGCATTACAAGTGAACCTCATGTTAAGTTGTGATTTTGCTCTGAAAAAGTGTAATGCAACTTGAATTTTTATGGATTCAATGCTGTTAGGTGTATTAGGGTTGCTTACTACTATAGTAACTATAGTGAATGTTTTTATATTATAAGTAACTTCCAGTTTACCTGCTTTCAGTTGTTCCTGTTTTCATTTATTGACTCTTCTTGAAGTGAGGTTTCCCTCTTCTTTTCATTTTCTTCTTCTAAAGTTTTAGTCATTTGGATTAGTACAAATTTTCATCTTGTCATAAAGCTTGGTCCTATAAACCACAGGCTTCTGTAGAACGTTAATTATGTGTGTTGTCTTAAAATCTGTGTCTCATTTTGTCTGTTATTTATGTTTTCCTAAGTAGACGGGTGTTTGTATCAGTTACAGTTCTTTAGCAAACTTAATGTCATAACGTTTAACTGAGAACAAAAGAAGTACAAATATGGCACTGCAAGTATAATATGAGCATTCAGTTCATTTGATGACAGTGTTAATAACTTCACCAACAGTCTATCAGTATGCTTTATGTTATCTTAAAATATTTTTTTATTTGGAGATTGAATGGTGCTGCAATACCTGTCTGTTAACTTCATCTAGGCAAACCAAAAAATTATAAATTACCTGTGTCTCTTTATTGTTCTCTCCCAATTCTGAGCATGAAAAATTTTGCTCAGTGGTATAAACTTGAAATATCCAAATAGGCTCTTCATCTTGGACTAAAAGAAAGAGTTTGGCAAATAATGAAACACTGAAGTATGAGCTAATATAGTTTATGGAAAATTGGTGGGAAGGTAAATCAAAGGTGTTGGCTTTCATTCTTTTCCTTTAGTGCGAAAGAAATTGGAAAACTTCTTCAGAGATATGTTGGAAATCTCATGCCTTGCTATAATTAAATAAAAATTTTTACTTAAACTTATTGATTGTCCCTGTAAACAGTCCAGAGGAAATTTTGTGGTAGTGAGAAAGATTTTTTTTGTATCATAGAACAGTGTATCAATAGCCAGGGAGAATATTGTACCCAGAAAATCATCTTTCACATTAGCTAACCTATAGTAAAATCCTTTTATGTCAGTATCTTTAAATGCACTGCTTATTTACTCCTTACAGCAACCCTCAAAGGGTTATTTATGGATGATAAAACAAATGGTCAAAGAAGTAACCTGTTCAGGTTCACAAGGTCAGGAGCCAGGTTTAGAACCCAGGCCTTCATTCTCCAACCCACCAAGTGTCTCAGTTGATACTGTCAACTTTCACAAGCTCTTTACTATTCAGATGCTATCCTGCAATGGCACTTTTGGAAAACTTTTTTTTTTAGGTCGCGCTAAGCAGCTTATGGGATCTTAGTTCCCCGACCAGGGCTTGAACCTGGGCCACGGCAGTGAAAGCGCCGAGTCCACTGGACTGCCAGGGAGTTCCCTGGAACACTATTGATAAAGGAAATTGAGACCTTTGCAGAAAATGGCTAGAAAATAAGGAGAGATTTGGGGAGCATATATATTTTTTATTTCTTCTGATGTTCTTGAAGTAATTAACCATTGCTGAACTACTGCAGTAAATAAAAGTGAGGTAAATAAAAATGACTTGTTAGAATGGGCAAAAGGGCTGTGTAGTTTTCTAGCATTGCTGTAACGAATTACCACATAATTGATGGCCTGAAACAGTAGAAATTTATTCTCTCACAGTTCTGGAGGCCAGAAGTCTGAAATCAGAGTGTCAGCAGAGCTGCTGCACTCCCTCCAAAAACTAGGAGACAATCCTTCCTTGCTCCTTCCAGCTTTGGGTGGCTCCACACATTCCTTGGCTTTTGGCTGTATAACTCCAATCTCTGCTTCCATGTTCACATGGTCTTCTCTTCTTTCTCTCTCTTATAAAGACACTGTCATTGGGTTTAGGGTCCACCTGGATAATCCAAAGCTCACAGCACTCAGTTCAAAATGCAGCTGTGAATTCTGTTTTCTGTGTTTCAGTTTTCTCATTTCAGTTCACTACCACCATCTATTTAGAACTCCAGAATTATATAAAAGCATTACACAGTTCTGAGGAGAGGAAACAGACAGTTGCATTCCTAAAAGTTTTTTTTAATGTATCCTGTAAAACTGCTTGTTCTTTGCCATGGGTTTTCAGTAGTATAAGCTACCTCAGGAATAAAACTTTATATTTCATAGCTGTCTGACTGTCTTAATCTGTTCTGGCTGCTATAACAAAATACCATAGCCTGGGTATCTTACAAACAGAAATTTCTCATAGTTCTGGAGGCTGGGAAATCCAAGATCAGGGTGGCAGCAGGTTCAGTGTCTGGGGAGGGCCGACTTGCTGGTGCATAGCCGGTACTTTTCACTGTCTTTTTGCTATGTCCTCCCGTGGTGGAAGGGGTGAGGAAGCTATCTGGGGTCCTTTTTATTGGGGCCACTTGTATAGGGGTACTAATGCCATTCATGGGGGTGACACCCTCATCACTTAATCACTTCTAGATACCATCACATTGGGGATTTGGTTTCAGTATGTGAATTTGGGGAGGACATGTGTCATATAGTACAGTCGATAGCACTAACCATATAAAAAGGGAAAATTTATGTTTGCCATATAACTCATTCGATTTCTAAATAAGCAACTGCCACGTAAATTTTTTTCATTGATCCATTTATTTTCTACCCAAGATTAATATTACCTAATAGATTTACCTGTACTGTTTTTCAGGCTTCTCTGCTAGTGAGATTCTTCTTTTTAATTTTTTTTTATTATAGGAAATTGTAAATACACTCAAAAGTAGAGAATTAGTACAACATACGCGCATATGCCCATCACTCAGATTCTACTGTTATCAAGATTTTGCCACATTTGTTTCATTTTTCCTTTTTTCTTTTACCTTCTTTGCTGAGGTATTTTAAAGCAAATCCGAGACATTTTTGCGCATGTTTCCTGACATATTTCTATATGCATCTTTAAAAAATAAGGGTGTTGTCTTACAGAACCAAAATGCTATTCTCATACAGAACCAAAATGCTATTCTCATACCTAATAAAATTAACACTTACTCCTTGGTATCATCTAATAACTAGACCCTATTCACTTTTGCCCAGTTGTCTCAAGGATATCTTTTTCAGAGATGGCTTGTTCACACCAGAATTCAAAGTCCACAGCTCACATTTGGTCATTTTGTCTCTCATGCCTATTTTGATCTAGGGTAGTTCCTCCTCCCTCCCTCTCTCTCCACTTTTTTTTGTGTGTCGTGGACTAGTTACAGGAACCAGGTCAGTTGTCCTGTGGAACTTCTCACATTTGGGATTTGTTCACTTAAATCGCAGTGTCAGTTTGTTGCTCTGTTCCCTGTGTTCCTAGAAATGGAAGTTAGCTCTAGAGGCTTGATTAAAACAGATTTAAGTTTTTTGGCGAGAGTGCTTAGGAGATGCTTAATATTGCATCACATCCAGAGGCCTGCTATGTCTGGCTACCCTACTTCTAGTGATGCTAAAAGACCCCATTGATGATCATGTCAGCGTTCTTTGTGGCAAAATGGTGATTTTCTAATTCTGTTCTCTCTTCCACATTTATTAGCAGGAGTTCTGTAAAGAAGACCTTTATCTCATCAACTAAGACTGTTTGGGGTTACTCTGAAATACATTTTGTATGAGAGACTGCCAAGTAATCTTACACTGTTATGCTCTTGATAAAAGATAATGAGTTTGAATCAGAATAAAAGGAATTGTGTTAATCTTTTGTTTTAGTGAGTGTTACAATGAAATTGAATACTGTAGTAAAATGTGAATGATTGTTTTCCTTTTACACTTGAGAATGTACACTCTAATTGCTCTGAAAGTTAAAGGTAGAGGTAAATGAAAGTCTTTTATAAATTAGAATCAAGGAGTGGAGAGGAAAGAGTACTAACTAGATTAGAATTTAAAAATTGGAAGGGAATATAGCCAACTTTTTGTAATAACTATAAATGGAATATAACCTTTAAAAATTATGAATCAGGACTTCCCTGGTGGTCCAGTGATTAAGAATCCACCTTCCAGTTCAGGAGACGTGAGTTCGATCCCTGGTCAGGGAACTAAGATCCCCCATGCCACAGGGCAACTAAGCCCATGCGCTCTGGAGCCCACGTGCCACAGCTAGAGAGCCTGTATGCTGCAACTACTGAGCCCGTGCACTCTGGAGCTCATACACCACAGCTAGAGAGCCCACACGCCACAGTTACTGAGCCCGCGCACTCTGGATCCTATGAGCCAAAACTAGAGAGCCTGCACACCACAACTACTGAGCCCACGTGCTCTGGATCCCATGTGCCATAACTAGAGAGAAACCCACGCACCACAATGCGGGAAAGATCCCGCATGCTGCAATGAAGATCTCGCATGCTGCAACCAAGGCTCAGTGCAGGGCTTCCCTGGTGGTGCAGTGGTTGAGAATCTGCCTGCCAATGCAGGGGACACGGGTTCGAGCCCTGGTCTGGGAAGATCCCACATGCCGCGGAGCAACTAGGCCCGTGAGCCACAACTACTGAGCCTGCGCGTCTGGAGCTTGTGCTCTGCAACGAGAGGCCGCGACAGTGAGAGGCCCGCGCACCGCGATGAAGAGTGGCCCCTGCTCACCGCAAATAGAGAAAGCCCTCACAGAAACGCAGACCCAACACAGCCAAAAATAATAAGTAAATTAATTAATTAAAAAAAAAACTCAATGCAGCCAAATAAATATCTTTTAAAATTAAAAAAATAAAAATTGGACTTCCCTGGTGGTGCAGTGGTTAAGACTCCGCCTGCCAATGCACGGGACATGGGTTCGAGCCCTGGCCTGGGAAGATCCCACATGCCCGCAGAGCAACTAAGCCCGTGCTCCACAACTACTGAGCCTCCTCTCTAGAACCCACGAGCCACAACTACTAAAGCCTGTGCACCTAGAGCCTGTGATCTGCAACAAGAGAAGCCACCGCAATGAGAAGCCCGCGCACCGCAACGAAGACCCAATGCAGCCAAAAATTAAATAAATAAAGTAAATAATTTTTTAGAATTTAAAAAAAATAAAATAAAATAAAAATTATGAATCACTATATTGTATACCTGTAACTTATACGATATTGTACACCAACTATACTTCAATTTTTTAATTAATTAATTAATTTTTAAAAATTGGGAGATTTCCAGAGTCAGTATGACCCAGCCCCTGAATGTCTAGTCCATTCACTCTTCTTAGACTGGGCTTTTCACATATGTATATCCCTAACATATTGTCAGTATTTTTGTGAAATTGTGTGTAGACTAAAGCAACCAAGGTTATGTATTATAGAATTAATTATTAAATATCTTAAAAGGCAGGGAGAATTCTTCACTGAATATCATTCTTTTACTTTAAATTGTACTTTATGGGAAAAAATCCTTTGATCACCATTTCTCCTAATACCTCTTGGTTAACCTCATGTCTTCATATTTTTATTCAGTAAAATTACTGAATAAACTAATGCGAATATAAAGCCCTACTTATTTTTCCTGCTCCATTTTACCTTAAGCCTGTTGTTTTTATTTATCTCCTGAATCTGTGTATTCTGGGGAGAGTAACCTTGATATCAAACAAAAGTTAAACAGGTCAGTGTTCTTAGCTTAGTGACCATCTCTAGAGAGCCTCTAATTGTATTTGAGAAGACCATTAAACGTATGTGCTATTATGATTTCTCCATAGGCAAAATCTTGCTACGATTATGCTGTCAATTTTAAAATAATAATACTGTGGGTCTTTTCTGAAAGATAAAGAATGCCTTTATAAAGGGATGCCTCAAAAGACCATAGATAAGATCAATATACTTATTTTTAGTCAGTTGAGCTGATTATTCCTTATCAGGACTCTAAAATGGTTTTAGTGCTGAAAATTACGTTTTCCTACCTATTGAATTAAAACAGATGCTTGTGGAACACCAACTCTATGCAAGTCATTATGCTAGGTGCTGAGTAGTAAGGCTCACTTCACTATTCAGATAAAGAAGATAAGAACTACGTACTTCTTCCACACCCAGTTATGATAAAAACTCTCCAGAAAGTGGGCGTAGAGGGAACCTACCTCAGCATAATAAAGGTCATATATGACAAACCCATGGCTAACATCATTCTCAACAGTGAAAAGCTGAAGGCATTCCCTCTAGGATCAGGAACAAGACAAGGATGCCCACTGCCACCACTTTATTTATTTGTTTGTTTGTTTGTTTGTTTGTTTATTTTTGGCTCTGTCGGGTCTTAGTTGCTGCATGCGGGAGCCTTCGTTGCAGCATGTGGGCTTTTCTCTAGTTGTGGTGTGCAGACTCCAGAGTACACCAGCTCAGTAGTTGTGGCATGCGGACTTCTCTAGTTGTGGTGCATGGGCTCTGTAATTGTGGCACGCGGGCTCTCTAGTTGTGGCGCAGGGGCTCAGTAGTTGCAGCACGTGGACTTAGTTGCCCCGTGGCATGTGGGCAGGGAGTAGTAGTTCACCGGCCAGGGATCAAACCCGTGTCCCCTGCATTGGAAGGCAGATTATTAACCACTGGACCACCAGGGAAGTCCCCACTGTCACCACTTTTATTCAACATAGTTTTGGAAGTCCTAGCCACAGTCATCAGAGAATAAAAAGAATCCAAATTGGAAAGGAAGGAGTAAAACTGCCACTGTTTGCAGATGACATGATACTATACATAGAAAATCCTGTAAGATGCTACCAGAAAACTACTAGAGCTCATCAATGAATTCGGTGAAGTTGCAGGATACAATATTAATACACAGAAATCTCTTGTATTCCTATACACTAACAACAAAAGATCAGAAAGAGAAATTAAGGAAACAATCCCACTTCCCATCACATCAAAGAGGATAAAACACCTAGGAATAAACCTACCTAAGGAGACAAAAGACCTGTACTCTTAAAACTATAAGATGATGATGAAAGAAGCCGAAGATGACACAAACAGATGGAAAGATATACCATGTTCTTTGATTGGAAGAATCAATATTGTCAAAATGACTGTACTACCCAAGGCAATCTACAGATTCACTGCAATTCTTGTCAAATTAACAATGGCATTTTTCACAGAACTAGAACAAAAAATCTTTTAATTTGTATGGAAACACAAAAGACCTTGAACAGCCAAAGCAATCCTGAGAAAGAAAAACGTAGCTGGAGGAATCACACTCCCTGACTTCAGACTATACTACAAAACTACAGTCATCAAAACACTATGGTACTGATGCAAGGACAGAAATACAGATCAATGGAACAGGATAGAGAGCCCAGAAATAAACCCATGCGCCTATGGTCACTTAATCTACAACAAAGAAGGCAAGAATATACAATGGAGAAAAGACAATCTCTTCAATAAGTGATGCTGGGAAAACTGTACAGCTACATGTAAAAGAATGAAATTAGAACATTCCCTAACACCATACACGAAAATAAACTCAAAATGGATTAAAGACCTATGTGTAAGGCTGGACACTATAAAACTCTTAGAGAAAAACATAGGCAGAACACTCTTTGAAATAAATGGCAGCAATGTCTTCTTTGACCCACCTCCTAGAGTAATGAAAGTAAAAACAGAAATAAACAAACGGGACCTAATTAAACTCAAAGCTTTTGCACAGCAAAGGAAACCATAAACAAAATGAAAAGACAGTTCACAGAATGGGAGAAAATATTTGCAAACAAAGTGATCAACAAGGGATTAATCTCCAGAACATACAAACTGCTCATGCAGCTCTATATCAAATAAACAAACAACCCAATCAAAAAATGGGCAGAAGAGCTAAACAGACATTTCTCCAAAGAAGACATACAAAAGCCAAAAAGCACATGAAAAGATGCTCAACACCACTAATTATCAGAGAAATGCAAATCAAAACTACAATGAGGTATCACCTCACACCAGTCAGAATGGCCATCATCAAAAAGTCTACAAACAAATGCTGGAGAGGGTGTGGTGAAAAGACAACCCTCCTCCACTGTTCGTAGCGATATAAATGGGTACAACCACTATGGATAACAGTATGGAGGTTCCTTAAAAAGCTAAAAACAGAACTACCGTATGATCCAGCAATCCCATTCCTGGGCATATATCTGGAGAAAACCATAATTTGAAAAGATACATGCACCCCAGTGTTCATTGCAGCACCAAATACAATAGCCAAGACATGGAAGCAACCTAAATGTCCATCGACAGAGGAATGGATAAAGAAGATGTAGTACATATATTCAATGGAATATTACTCAACCATTAAAAAAAGAATGAGGGCTTCCCTGGTGGTGCAGCGGTTGAGAATCTGCCTACCAATGCAGGGGACGCGGGTTCGAGCCCTGGTCTGGGAAGATCCCACATGCCGCGGAGCGACTAGGCCCGTGAGCCACAATTGCTGAGCCTGCGCGTCTGGAGCCTGTGCTCCGCAATGGGAGGGGCCGCGACAGTGAGAGGCCCGCGCACCGCGATGAAGAGTGGCCCCCGCTTGCCGCAACTAGAGAAAGCCCTCGCACAGAAACGAAGACCCAACACAGCCATAAATAAATAAACAAACAAATAAATAAAATTAAAAAAAAAAAAAAAAGAATGAAATAATGCCATTTGCAGCAACATGGATGGACCTAGAGATTATCATACTAAGTGAAGTAAGTCAGACATAGAAAGACAAATATCATACGATATCACTTATATGTGGAATCTAATTTTTTTTAAATGACACAAATAAACTTATTTAAAAACAGAAACAGACTTACCAATATCGAAAACAAATTTATGGTTACCAAAGGGGAAAAGGTGGGTGGGGTGGGGAGGGATAAATCAGGACTTTGGGATTAATATACATGCACTACTATATATGATAGATAACTAACAAGGACCTACTGTATAGCACAGGGAACTCAATATTCTGTGATAACCTTTATGAGAAAAAAATAAAAAAGAATGAATATATGTATAACTGAATCACTTTGCTGTACACCTGAAACTAACACAACATTGTAAATCAACTACACTCCAATAAAATTTTTTTTAACTACAAAAAAAAAAAGTACATACTTCTTTTTTTCAAAGAACCCTCTGGGAGTATGTGTTTCAACTGTGTTGACTTCTTGCCCTCATTTAATGCAGCCAGAAGCCCCTGGGCTTGTGCCATACCATGAAGCCTTTGTCCGGTTCCCCTGGGTTTTTTTGTTTTGTTTTGTTTTTTAAACTTTGGGTTTGTTTATTTATTTATTTATTTATTTATTTATTTATGGCTGTGTTGGGTCTTCGTTTCTGTGCGAGGGCTTTCTCTAGTTGCGGCAAGTGGGGGCCACTTTTCATCACGGCGCGCGGCCTCTCACTATCGCGGCCTCTCTTGTTGCGGAGCACAGGCTCCAGACGCGCAGGCTCAGCAATTGTGGCTCACGGGCCCAGTCGCTCCGCGATATGTGGGATTCTCCCAGACCAGGGCTCGAACCCGTGTCCCCTGCATTAGCAGGCAGATTCTCAACCACTGCGCCACCAGAGAAGCCCAGGTTCCCCTGTTTTTAAGTGTTGTATGGGCTAGAAAGAGCCCAAAGATTAGTGGGGTTGAAGCTCTGCTCTTTATTTTTTTTATTTAATTTTTATTTTATATTGGAGTATAGTTGATTGTGTTAGTTTCGGGTATACAGAAAGTGATTCAGTTATATATATACATATATCCATTCTTTTTCAGATTCTTTTCCTATATAGATTATTACAGAATGTTGAGTACAGTTCCCTGTGCTATACAATAGGTCCTTGATTAGAAGCTCTGCTGTTCAGAGGCCACAAAGCTTGTATATTCTCCTTTCTTATCTTATGCCAGAAACAAGGGTGGTTTTTGTCTATTTAGGAATATTGCAGTTATTTCATCCAGTATGCTGCTTGGATTTACCATCTTACCTTTATTCATGTCAATAAATATTTACTGAGTATCTTTTAAGTACCAGGTATTGATTAATCTGAATTTATAGAAATCACACGTCTGGTGGGAAGACACTCTTGTTGACTAACTCCACTACATTTAATGAAGTTAAGGGGTACTTCACATCTGGATTTATTAGCTCTGAGGTTGTAATTTTAATATTCTTTTTCTGACATTTTATGTATTATCTGACTTAAAAGTTTCTGTAAAGCTGAAGAAAATTAACTCCTCATGAGAAACTTCAGGACTTTCTTCAGGCTAAGCTAACTAAACCACAAATGCAATGAAATCATTGGAGCAGAGGATGCATTTAGATTTTATTCAGACTAACTTCTAACTCTTGAAAACCTAAACATGTGTTTTTGCACAGTAAGTTACAAGTTTATTTTCATACAAGCAAACAAGAAGTAAGGTGATGTAGTGGAAAGCATGTGGGATTTGAGTAAGTTCTGGCCCTACTGTTTGTTAACTGTGTGGCTTTGGTGAACCTCTACCTCTCTTAGCCTGAAAAGCGGTAATTATAATGGAATGCTTCAGAGTTATTGAATTTATAATTTAATAACTTCAGAGTTATTGTGAGTGTAGTTTATCTCCTTTAATAAAGTGCTCTCCTAATGATTGTTGTTGTTAGGCAAGGGGTGGGACAATGGAAAGAGTGAACACAAGAACAATCTTTGCTACATCTCAGTTCTCTCCTGTTTATAAATACGAGACCAGTTATGCCGCCATTTTAACCTGGCTGCCGAGCTGTGGCTGGTTAGAGGTTCCATTCTGGTAGTGGTCAGATGATATAAAAAATTGTTACTACTGAACTGTACTACATACTTTCTTAAATTTTTAGGAGATTCTGGATATGTCGTTTCTGATGGTTATCTTAAGTCAGTTTTCTTCCCCCCCCCCCCCTTTTTTTTTAAAAAGTAAGTTTCTTTTTTTAAATTGAGCTATAGTTGATTTACAGTATTATATTACTTTCAGATGTACAACATATTCAAAAATTTTATAGATTATATACCATTTAAAGTTATTATAAGGACTTCCCTGGTGGCGCAGTGGTTAAGAATCCACCTGCCAATGCAGGGGAAACGGGTTCGATTCCTGGACCAGGAAGATCCCACACGCCGCAGAGCAACTAAGCCCGTGCACCACAACTACTGAACCTGTGCTCTAGAGCCCATGAGCCACAACTACTGAAGCCTGCGCGCCTAGAGCCCATGCTCTGCAACAAGATAAGCCACTGCAATGAGAAGCCCATGCACTGCAATAAAGAGTAGCCCCCACTCGCCGCAACTAGAGAAAGCCCACGCACAGCAATGAAGACCCAGTGCAGCCATAAATAAATAAATAAATAAAATTGTTTTAATGATAAAGTTATTATAAAATATTGGCTATACTCCCTGTGCTGTACATTATACCCTTGTACCTTATTTATTTTATACATAGTAGTTTGTACTTCTTAATCCCCTGCCTCTATCTTGCTCCTCCCTGCTTCCCTCTCCCCACTGATAACCACTAGTTCTCTGTATCTGTGCGTCCGTTTCTGTTTTGTTATGTTCACTAGTTTGTTGTATTTTTTTAGATTCCACATATAACTGATAACATACAGTATTTGTCTTTGTCTGATTTATTTCACTTAGCATAGTGCCCTCAAAGTCCATCCCTGTTGTTGGAAATAGCAAGATTTTATTCTTTTTTACGGCTGAGTAATATTCCATTGCATATATATACCACATCTTCTTTATCTATTCATCTGTTGATGGACACTTTAGGTTGCTTCCATATATTAGCTATTGTAAATAATGCTGCTGTGAATGTTGGAGTGCATGTATCTTTTCGAATTAGCGTTTTGGGGTTTTTTTGGATAAATACCCAGGAGTGGAACTGCTGGATCCTATGGTAGTTCTCTTTTTCGTTTTTGGAGAAACCTCCATACTGTTTTCCATAGTGGCTGCACCAATTTGCATTCCCACCATGAGTGTACAAAGGTTCCCTTTTCTCCACATCCTCGCCAACATTGTTATTTGCAATCTTTTCGATGATAGCCATTCTGACAGGTGTGAGGTGATATCTCATTGTGGTTTTTTTTTTTTTTTTTTTTTGGTGTTTTTGATATTGAGCTGCATGAGCTGCTTGTATATTTTGGATTAATCCTTTGTCAGTTGCTTTGTTTGCAAATATTTATGCCCATTCTGGGGGTTGTCTTTTCATCTTGTTTATCGTTTCCTATGCTGTGCAAAAACTTTTAAGTTTCATTAGGTCCCATTTGTTTTTTTTTTATTTTTTATTTTTTTTAAACATCTTTATTGAAGTATAATTGCCTTACAATAGTGTGTTAGCTTCTGCTTTATAACAAAGTGAATCAGTTATACATATACAATATGTTCCCATTTCTCTTCCCTCTTGCATCTCCCTCCCTCCCACCCTCCCCATCCCACCCCTCTAGGTGGTCACAAAGCACCGAGCTGATCTCCCTGTGCTGTGCGGCTGCTTCCCACTAGTTATCTATTTTACATTTGGTAGTGTATATATGTCCATGACACTCTCTTACCCTGTCACATCTCACCCCACCCCCTCCCCATATCCTCAAGTCCATTCTCTAGTAGGACTGTGTCTTTATTCCCGTCTTGCCACTAGGTTCTTCATGGCCTTTTTTTTTTTTTCCCCTTAGATTCCATATATATGTGTTAGCATACTGTATTTGTTTTTCTCTTTCTGACTTACTTCACTCTGTATGATAGACTCTAACTCCATCCACCTCATTACAAATACCTCCATTTCATTTCTTTTTATGGCTGAGTAATATTCCATTGTATATATGTGCCACATCTTCTTCATCCATTCATCTGTCGATGGACATTTAGGTTGCTTCCATGTCCTGGCTATTGTAAATAGAGCTGCAATGAACATTTTGGTACATGACTCTTTTTGACCTATGGTTTTCTCAGGGTATATGCCCAGTAGTGGGATTGCTGGGTCGTATGGTAGTTCTATTTGTAGTTTTTTAAGGAACCTCCATACTGTTCTCCATAGTGGCTGTATCAATTTACATTCCCACCAACAGTGCAAGAGTGTTCCCTTTCCTCCACACCCTCTCCAGCAATTATTGTTTCTAGATTTTTTGATGATGGCCATTCTGACCGGTGTGAGATGATATCTCATTGTAGTTTTGATTTGCATTTCTCTAATGATTAATGATGTTGAGCATTCTTTCATGTGTCTGTAGGCCATCTGTATATCTTCTTTGGAGAAATGTCTATTTAGATCTTCTGCCCATTTTTGGATTGGGTTGTTCGTTTTTTTGTTATTGAGCTGCATGAGCTGCTTGTAAATCTTGGAGATTAATCCTTTGTCAGTTGCTTCATTTGCAAATATTTTCTCCCATTCTGAGGGTTGTCTTTTGGTTTTGTTTATGGTTTCCTTTGCTGTGCAAAAGCTTTTCAGTTTCATTAGGTCCCATTTGTTTATTTGTGTTCTTATTTCCATTTCTCTGGGAGCTGGGTCAAAAAGAATCTTGCTGTGATGTATGTCATAGAGTGTTCTGCCTATGTTTTCCTCTAAGAGTTTGATAGTGTCTGCCCTTACACTTAGGTCTTTAATCCATTTTGAGTTTATTTTTGAGCATGGTGTCAGGGAGTGTTCTAATTTCATACTTTTACATGTTCCTGTCCAATTTTCCCAGCACCACTTATTGAAGAGGCTGTCTTTTCTCCACTGTATATGCTTGCCTCCTTTATCAAAGATAAGTTGACCATATGTGTGTGGGTTTATCTCTGGGCTTTCTATCCTGTTCCATTGATCTATATTTCTGTTTTTGTGCCAGTACCAAACTGTCTTGATTACTGAAGCTTTGTAATATAGTCTGAAGTCAGGGAGCCTGATTCCCCCAGCTCCATTTTTCGTTCTCAAGATGGCTTTGGCTATTCGGGGTCTTTTGTGTTTCCATACAAATTGTGAAATTTTTTGTTCTAGTTCTGTGAAAAATGCCAGTGGTAGTTTGATAGGGATTGCATTGAATCTGTAGATTGCTTTGGGAAGTAGAGTCATTTTCACAATGTTGATTCTTCCAATCCAAGAACATGGTATATCTCTCCATCTATTTGTATCATCTTTAATTTCTTTCATCAGTGTCTTATAATTTTCTGCATACAGGTCTTTTGTCTCCTTAGGTAGGTTTATTCCTAGATATTTTATTCTTTTTGTTGCAGTGGTAAATGGGAGTGTTTTCTTAATTTCACTTTCAGATTTTTCGTCATTAGTGTATAGAAATGCAAGAGATTTCTGTGCATTAATTTTGTATCCTGCTACTTTACCAAATTCATTGATTAGCTCTAGGAGTTTTCTGGTAGCATCTTTAGGATTCTCTATGTATAGTATCATGTCATCTGCAAATAGTGACAGCTTTACTTCTTCTTTTCCGATTTGGATTCCTTTTATTTCTTTGTCTTCTCTGATTGCTGTGGCTAGGACTTCCAGAACTATGTTGAATAATAGTGGTGAGAGTGGGCAACCTTGTCTTGTTCCTGATCTTAGTGGAAATGGTTTCAGTTTTTCACCATTGAGGACAATGTTGGCTGTGGGTTTGTCATATATGGCCTTTATTATGTTGAGGAAAGTTCCCTCTATGCCTACTTTCTGCAGGGCTTTTATCATAAATGGGTGTTGAATTTTGTCGAAAGCTTTCTCTGCATCTATTGAGATGATCATATGGTTTTTCTCCTTCAATTTGTTAATATGGTGTATCACATTGATTGATTTGCGTATATTGAAGAATCCTTGCATTCCTGGGATAAACCCCACTTGATCATGGTGTATGATCCTTTTAATGTGCTGTTGGATTCTGTTTGCTAGTATTTTGTTGAGGATTTTTGCATCTATGTTCATCAGTGATATTGGCCTGTAGTTTTCTTTCTTTGTGACATCTTTGTCTGGTTTTGGTATCAGGGTGATGGTGGCCTCGTAGAATGAGTTTGGGAGTGTTCCTCCCTCTGCAATATTTTGGAAGAGTTTGAGAAGGATAGGTGTTAGCTCTTCTCTAAATGTTTGATAGAATTCACCTGTGAAGCCATCTGGTCCTGGGCTTTTGTTTGTTGGAAGGTTTTTAATCACAGTTTCAATTTCAGTGCTTGTGATTGGTCTGTTCAAATTTTCTATTTCTTCCTGGTTCAGTCTCGGCAGTTTGTGCATTTCTAAGAATCTGTCCATTTCTTCCAGGTTGTCCATTTTATTGGCATAGAGTTGCTTGTAGTAATCTCTCATGATCGTTTGTATTTCTGCAGTGTCAGTGGTTACTTCTCCTTTTTCATTTCTAATTCTATTGATCTGGGTCTTCTCCCTTTTTTTCTTGATGAGTCTGGCTAATGGTTTATCAATTTTGTTTATCTTCTCAAAGAACCAGCTTTTAGTTTCATTGATTTTTGCTATTGTTTCCTTCATTTCTTTTTCATTTATTTCTGACCTGATCTTTATAATTTCTTTCCTTCTGCTGGCTTTGGGGTTTTTTTGTTCTTCTTTCTCTAATTGCTTTAGGTGCAAGGTTAGGTTGTTTATTCGAGTTGTTTCCTGTTTCTTGAGGTAGGCTTGTATTGCTATAAACTTCCCTCTTAGCACTGCTTTTGCTGTGTCCCATAGGTTTTGGGTCGTCGTGTCTCCGTTGTCATTTGTTTCTAGGTATTTTTTGATTTCCCCTTTGATTTCTTCAGTAATCACTTCGTTATTAAGTAATGTATTGTGTAGCCTCCATGTGTTTGTATTTTTTACAGATCTTTTCCTGTAATTGATATCTAGTCTCATAGCGTTGTGGTCGGAAAAGATACTTGATACAATTTCAATTTTCTTAAATTTACCAAGGCTTGATTTGTGACCCAAGATATGATCTATCCTGGAGAATGTTCCATGAGCACTTGAGAAAAATGTGTATTCTGTTGTTTTTGGGTGGAATGTCCTATAAATATCAATTAAGTCCATATTGTTTAATGTATCATTTAAAGCTTGTGTTTCCTTATTTATTTTCATTTTGGATGATCTGTCCATTGGTGAAAGTGGGGTGTTAAAGTCCCCTACTATGATTGTGTTGCTGTCAATTTCCCCTTTTATGGCTGTTAGTATTTGCCTTATGTATTGAGGTGCTCCTATGTTGGGTGCATAAATATTTACAATTGTTATACCTTCCTCTTGGATCGATCCCTTGATCATTATATAGTGTCCTTCTTTGTCTCTTGTAATAGTCTTTATTTTAAAGTCTATTTTGTCTGATATGAGAATTGCTACTCCAGCTTTCTTTTGATTTCCATTTGCATGGAATATCTTTTTCCATCCCCTCACTTTCAATCTGTATGTGTCTCTAGGTCTGAAGTGGGTCTCTTGTAGACAGCATATATATGGGTCTTGTTTTTGTATCCATTCAGCCAGCCTGTGTCTTTTGGTGGGAGCATTTAATCCATTTACATTCAAGGTAATTATCGATATGTATGTTCCTATTCCCATTTTCTTAAATGTATTGGGTTTGTTATTGTAGGTGTTTTCCTTCTCTTGTGTTTCTTGCCTAGAGAAGTTCCTTTAGCATTTGTTGTAAAGCTGGTTTGGTGGTGCTGAACTCTCTCAGCTTTTGCTTGTCTGTAAAGGTTTTAATTTCTCCATCGAATCTGAATGAGATCCTTGCTGCGTAGAGTAATCTTGGTTGTAGGTTTTTCTCCTTCATCACTTTAAGTATATCCTGCCACTCCCTTCTGGCTTGCAGAGTTTCTGCTGATAGATCAGATGTTAACCTTATGGGGATTCCCTTGTGTGTTATTTGTTTTTTTTCCCTTGCTGCCTTTAATATGTTTTCCTTATATTTAATTTTTGACAGTTTGATTAATATGTGTCTTGGCGTGTTCCTCCTTGGGTTTATCCTGTATGGGACTCTCTGTGCTTCCAGGACTTGATTAACTATTTCCTTTCCCATATTAGGGAAGTTTTCAACTATAATCTCTTCAAAAATTTTCTCAGTCCCTTTCTTTTTCTCTTCTTCCTCTGGTACCCCTATAATTCGAACGTTGGAGCGTTTAATGTTGTCCCAGAGGTCCCTGAGACTGTCCTCAGTTCTTTTCATTCTTTTTTCTTTATCCTGCCCTGTAGTAGTTATTTCCACCATTTTATCTTCCAGGTCACTTATCCTTTCTTCTGCCTCAGTTATTCTACTATTGATCCCATCTAGAGTATTTTTAATTTCATTTATTGTGTTCTTCATCATTGCTTGGTTCCTCTTTAGTTCTTCTACATCCTTGTTAAATGTTTCTTGCATTTTGTCTATTCTATTTCCAAGATTTTGGATCATCCTTACTATCATTATTCTGAATTCTTTTTCAGGTAGACTACCTATTTCCTCTTCATTTGTTAAGTCCAGTGTGTTTTGAGCCTGCTCCTTCATCTGCTGTGTGTTTTTCTGTCGTCTCATTTTGCCTATCTTACTGTGTTTGGGGTCTCCTTTTCACAGGCTGCAGGTTCGTAGTTCCCGTTGTTTTTGGTATCTGTCCCCAGTGGCTAAGGTTGGTTCAGTGGGTTGTGTAGGCTTCCTGGTGGAGGGAACTAGTGCCTGAGTTCTGGTGGATGAGGCTAGATCTTGTCTTTCTGGTGGGCACGTCCACGTCTGCTGGTGTATTTTGGGGTGTCTGTGGCCTTATTATGATTTTAGGCAGCCTCTCTGCTAATGGATGGGGTTGTGTTCCTGTCTAGCTAGTTGTTTGGCATAGGGTGTCCAGCACTGTAGCTTGCTGGTCGTTGGGTGAAGCTGGGTCTTGATGTTGAGATGGAGATCTCTGGGAGATTTTTGCCGTTTGGTATTACGTGGAGCTGGGAGGTCTCTTGTGGACCAGTGTTCTGAAGTTGGCTCTCCCACCTCAGAGGCACGGCCCTGATGCCTGGCTGGAGGACCAAGAGCCTTTCGTCCACACGGCTCAGAGTAAAAGGGAGAAAAAATAGAAAGAAAGAAAGAAAGAGGCTATAATATAGTGAAGTAAAATAAAGCTATTGTAAAGCAAAGCTATACAGACAAAATCTCACCCAGAAGCATATACATATACACTCACAAAAAAAAGGAAAAGGGGAAAAATTAATATCTCCTGCTCCCAAAGTCCACCTCCTGAATTTGGGATGATTCGTTGTCTATTCAGGTATTCAGCAGATGCAGGCACATCAAGTTGTTTGTGGAGCTTTAATCCACTGCTTCTGAGGCTGCTGGGAGAGATTTCCCCTTCTCTTCTCTGTTCGCACAGCTCCTGGGGTTCAGCTTTGGATTTGGACCTGCCTCTGCGTGTAGGTCGCCTGAGGGCGTCTGTTCCCCGCCCAGACAGGACGGGGTTAAAGGAGCAGCTGCTTCGGGGGCTCTGGCTTACCCAGGCCGCGGGGGGGGAGGGGTACAGAGGAGGCGGGGCGAGCCTGCAGCGTCAGAGGCCGGCGTGACTTTGCACCAGCCTGAGGCGCGCAGTGCATTCTCCCGGTGATGTTGTCCCCGGATCCCGGGGCCCTGGCAGTGGCGGGCTGCACAGGCCACCGGGAGGGGCGGTGTGGAGAGTGACCTGTGCTCACACACAGGCTTTTTGGAGGCGGCAGCAGCAGCCCCAGCGTCTCACGCCCGTCTCTGGGGTCCGCGCTGATCGCCGCGGCTCGCGCCCTTCTCTGGAGTTCGTTTAGGCGGCGCTCTGAATCCCCTCTCCTTGCGCGCAGCGAAACTAAGAGGCAAGAAAAAGTCTCTTGCCTCTTCGGCAGCTGCAGACCTTTTCCCGGTCTCCCTCCCGGCTAGCCGTGGTGCGCCAACCCCTTCAGGCTGTGTTCACGCTGCCAGCCCCAGTCCTCTCCCTGCGATCCGACCGAAGCCGAGCCTCAGCTCCCAGCCCCGCCCGCCCCGGCGGGTGAGCAGACAAGCCTCTCGGGCTGCTGAGTGCTACTCGGCGCCGAGCCTCTGTGCGGGAATCTCTCCGTTTTTTCCTCTGTGCCCCTGTTGCTGTGGGGTCCGCGCTGATAGCTGCGGCTCGCGCCAGTCTCTGGAGTTCGTTTAGGCGGTGCTCTGAATCCCCTCTCCTCGCGCACCAGGAAACACAGAGGGAAGAAAAAGTCTCTTGCCTCTTCGGCAGCTGCAGACTTTTTTCCCGGACTCCCTCCCGGCTAGCTGTGGTGCGCTAACCCCTTCAGGCTGTGTTCACGCCGCCAGTCCCAGTCCTCTCCCTGCGATCCAACCGAAGCCGAGCCTCAGCTCCCAGCCCCGCCCGCCCCGGCGGGGAAGCAGACAAGCCTCTCGGGCTGGTGAGTGCTGCTCGGCGCCGAGTCTCTGTGCGGGAGTCTCTCCGCTTTGCCCTCCGCACCCCTGTGGCTGCGCTCTCCTCCGTGGCTCCAAAGCTTCCCCCCTCCGCCACCCGCAGTCTCCGCCCGCGAAGGGGCTTCCTAGTGTGTGGAAACCTTTCCTCCTTCACAGCTCCCTCCCACTGGTGCAGGTGCCGTCCCTATTCTTTTGTCTCTGTTATTTCTTTTTTCTTTTGCCCTACCCAAGTATGGGGGGAGTTTCTTGCCTTTTTGGAGGTCAGACGTTTTCTGCCAGCATTCAGTGGGTGTTCTGTAGGAGCAGTTCCACGTGTAGATGTATTTCTACTGTATCTGTGGGAAGGAAGGTGATCTCCGCGTCTTACTCTTCCGCCATCTTCTCCCTCCTCCCCTCATTGTGGTTTTGATTTACATTTCTCTGATGATTAGCAGTGTTGAGCACCTCTTCATGTGCCCATTGGCCATCTGTGTGTCTTCTTTGGAAAAATGTCTATTCAGGTCTTTTGCCCACTTTTTATTTTTTTATTTGAATTTTATTTTATTTTTTTATACAGCAGGTTCTTATTAGTTATCTGTTTTATACATATTAGTGTATATATGTCAATCCCAATCTCCCGAGTCATCCCACCACCACCACCACCACCCCTGCTTTCCCCCCTTGGTATCCATACATTTGTTTTCTACATCTGTGTCTCTATTTCTGCCTTGCAAACTGGTTCATCTGTACCATTTTTCTAGATTCTGCATATATACGTTAATATACGATATTTGTTTTTCTCTTTCTGACTTACTTCACTCTGTATAACAGTCTCTAGATCCATCCACGTCTCTACAAAATGACCCAATTTCATTCCTTTTTATGGCTGAGTAATATTCCATTGTATATATGTACCACATCTTCTTTATCCATTCGTCTGTTGGTGGGCATTTAGGTTGCTTCCATGACCTGGCTATTGTAAATAGTGCTGCAATGAACATTGGGGTGCATGTGTCTTTTTGAATTATGGTTTTCTCTGGGTATATGCCCAGTAGTAGGATTGCTGAGTCATATGGTAATTCTATTTTTTAGCTTTTTAAGGAACCTCCATACTGTTCTCCATAGTGGCTGTATCAGTTTACATTCCTACCAACAGTGCAAGAGGGTTCACTTTTCTTCTGCCCATTTTTTAATCGGATTGTTTTTCTGATGTTGAGTTGCACGAGCTATTTTTATATTTTGGATATTAACCGCTTATTGGTCATATCATTTGCAAATATTTTCTCCCATTCAGTAAGTTGTCTTTTTGTTTTGTCATTGGTTTTCTTTGCTGTGCAAAAGTTTTTAAGTTTAATTAGGTCCCACTTGTTTATTTTTGCTTTTGTTTCCTTTGCCTTAGGAGACAGATCCAAAAAAATATTGCTACAATTTATGTCAAAGAGTGTTCTACCTATGTTTTCTTCTAGGAGTTTTATGGTTTCCAGTGTTATATTTAGGTCTTTAATCAGTTTTGATTTTATTTTTGTATATGGTGTGAGAAAATGTTCTCATTGCATTCTTTTACATGTAGCTGTTCAGTTTTTCCAGCACCACTTTTTGAATAGACTGTATTTTCTCTGTTATATGTTCTTGCCTTCTTTGTCATAGATTAATTGACTGTAAGTGCATGGGTATATTTTTGGGCTCTCTATTCTGTTC
Organism: Balaenoptera acutorostrata; assembly: GCF_949987535.1. Lineage (NCBI taxonomy): Eukaryota > Metazoa > Chordata > Mammalia > Artiodactyla > Balaenopteridae > Balaenoptera > Balaenoptera acutorostrata. The sequence goes on from NC_080078.1 coordinate 58,823,172, forward strand.
CATTGATCTGTGTGTCTGTTTTTGTGCCAGTACTGTACCGTTTTGATTACTGTAGCTTTGTGCTGTATTCTGAAGTCAGGGAGCATGATACCTCCAGCTCTGCTCTTCTTTCTCAAGATTGCTTTGGCTATTCGGGGTCTTTCGTGTTTCCACACAAATTTTATAATTATTTGTTCTAATTCTGTGAAAAATACCATTGATATTTTCATAGGGATTGCATTGAATCTGTAGATTGCCTTTGACAGTATGGTCATTTTAACCGTATTAATTCTTTCAATCCATGAACACGGTATATCTTTCCATTTGTTTGTGTTGTCTTCAATTTCTTTCATCAGTGTCTTACAGTTTTTTAACTACAGGTCTTTTACCCCCTTAGTTACATTTATTCCTAGGTATTTTATTCTTTTTGATGCAATGGTATATGGTATTGTTTTCTTAATTTCTCTTTCTGATAGTTCTTTGTTAGTGTATAGAAATGCAATAGATTTCTGTGTACTAATTTTGTATCCTGCAACTTTACCAAATTCGTTGATGAGCTCTAGTAGTTTTCTGGTGGTGTCTTTAGGGTTTTCTATGAATAGTATCATGTCATCTGCAAACAGTGACAGTTTTACTTCTTCCTTTCCAATTTGGATTCTTTTTCTTCTCTGATTGCTGTGGTTAGGACTGCCCACCCCCCTTTTTAAACAGCTTTATTGAGACATAATTTATATCCCATATAGTTCACTCATTTAAATTTTACAATGCAGTGGCTTTTGGCATATTCACAAAGTTGTGCATCCATTATCATAATCAATTTTAGACCATTTTCATTATCATTATCCCAAAAAGAAACCCTGCTCCCATAACCATCATTCCCTAATGCTGCCACCATCCCCCCACATACACCATTCCCGCCCTTAAGAAATCACTAACATACTCTTTCTGTTGCTATAGATTTGCCTATTCTGGGCTTTCATATAAATGGAATCATACAATATGTGGTCCTTTTTGACTGGCTTCTTTTACCTTGCACGGTCTTTTCAAGATCTATCCACATTCCCTTTTTGTTACATTAAGATTCTTAGAAGCACACCAACTTATCCTGTAGGAAGAAGAGATAAAGTGACTTTTTAAAAATAAAGTTGATTGGTGTCCCATACCTGGTTGTCAGTTACAAATGATTAGAAAAGTCCTATAAACAGTTACTGTGGCTGCAAACCAAAGAATGGTGTTTCAATATAAAATGTGGAAAAGATTCATGTGCCAGCACTCTTTTTTTGCTGTATTTATGTACATTAATAATGTCATGATTATTGGTACATCCCTCAGTACAAATAATAATGATGTGTAACTCTGGGGAACTAGAGTTACACATTACAATGGGACTATTGTAACTAAAACCATTGCACCACTATTTTTAATTGCTATTTTCCTCTTGTAACTAATTTTTCTGCTGAGAGTTCTGCATAACTCAGTTATTATTCTATAATGCCTATGGTTACATGTTACATGTAATTGTCTGTTGTTACATGCTACATTTTTAATTTTTATGTGAGCTTGATGAGCTAAGTGTTTTATTTGGGGATAACCAATGATTATATTTTGGTATAAGTGAGTTGTTAGAAATAAGATACATAGAAGTACAATCCACAGAGCATATTCCCCACAAGTTTGTGGCTGCAGTTAAAAAAGAAAGAGCCAGCCTTTTGACTTTGAAAAACCCATCCTCTTTGTGCCTCAGGTTCTTCCTCTGCAAAGTGGGTCATTTGGACTACAACACTTAATTAGGGATGATGGTCTTTAACTCTATGGTTCTGTGAAGATGTATATGTAAATGTATTATTGATGGTTCCAGACTACTTCCTATCAAGAAGATTGCATTGTACTGTGGAATTTCCTGTGTTCTACTTAGTTATCTAATGTGGTGCCATGACAGAAGGCTAATGACATGTCTTAACAAAAATCATATTTTTCTGAACTGGAATTAAGATCCATAGTCTGATATTGCAAATGTCTATTAATACAAAATAATTTAAAATAGTACTCATCCAGAACATTTCTATATTAGATAGATGGGCTCAACTGTGAGTAACAAAAAACACAAAACAACAACTGGTTTAAAACAAGATTAAAATTTATTTCTCACTCATGTAAGAGTTGGCACTGATCTGATAGGGAACTTCATGGCATCATGAAGGGAACTTCATGACATTTTACCAATTATACCCTTTCCTTCTTAGTACTCTGTTCTCCTCTTGAGTGTAAACCATATTCTTATTGAGCAAGATCATGGCATCCACATTACAGGGTGGAGAAAGGGATGAAGCAGAAGGTGGAAGGCACCTTCAGTGCTCTGTTAATCATGATTCCCAGACACTTCTTTGTGAATCATCATGTGTGAATCCATGAAACATGTGGCCATGCATAGCTGCAAGGAAAGCTGGAAAGTGGAGCCATGTGCCCAGCTAAAACTTCTGATTAGAGCGGAAGACAGGGAAAAGAGATATTGGGGGGAGGGTGTCTCTGCTATCTGGATAAACAAAAAGGAAAACCAAGGAGTGTTTGTTTGCCATTACATCTCTTCCACTAAAGAAGGAAGCTTCTGTGTTTTTAGTTGCCGATACTGGTTCTCTAAATGGAACTGTCCTTTTAGAAGAGAAGAGCTGACAGTGTAGTAGAAACATCTCAAGAATATGTTATTCTCGGGACTTCCCTGGTAGCTCAGTGGTTAAGAATCTGCATTCCAATGCAGGGGACATGGGTTCAATCCCTGATCCGGGAAGATCCCACATGCCACAGAGCAACTAAGCCTGTGCACCACAACTACTGAGCCTGCGCTGTAGAGCCCGCAAGCCACAACTACTGAGCCTGTGTGCCACAAGTACTGAAGCCCATGCACTGAGAGCCCCTGCTCCACAAGAAGAGAAGCCACCGCAATGAGAAGTCCATGCACAGCAACGAAGAGTACCCCCCGTGTGCAGCAGCGAAGACCCAATGCAGCCAAAAACTAATTAAGTAAAAATAAATTTTAAAAATTTAAAAAGAATACGTCATTCTCTTTTCTGTAATTGGTTTAATGCATAAGATCTTCCAAGAGAGAACTGCTAGACATATTTCCTGGTTTGAATTCATCAGTTGATGTTATGATTTATGAGCTGGCCTCTTCTAGGTTTAGTTAGTGTAAATTTTTCCCACTGAGCCCAGTAACTCCTGGGGAAATTAATCAACCAGAGAATAGACACAACCCTAGATGTACACTGACCTTACTGGGAACATAAACCTTGTAAGGCTTCATCTGACCTGAGCCACCCATCTCATTCCTGATCTTGAAGTGGGAAAAAAAAATCACAAACTTGTACTGTCTTTAATATATCCATCTATAAAATTAAGATAATAGTGCTTTGCATGATGAAGATTAGTAGTGGTCTTGTAAAATGTTTTTATATATAGGAGCTTTCAGGGCTAATGGTATAGCAAGTCCTGATGTTTAAAAACCTATTTAGAGGAGAATTATTCACTGTTCTGGAATGATTTAGATTTTTTTAGAATTTTGGAAAATACAAAATCAGGAGAACCAGACTCACCTCCTAGAATATTAAAATAATGTATTTTGCCTGTGCCATTGTCTTATCTGTTCCATTGTCTGCCTGAAATCATCTTAAGGATGACATCTTCCCATATCTTTCTTAAAAGAGCAAAATGATCCCAGTAGGCAAAGGGGAGAGACTTTCAGGCCGTGCTTAGGACTATAATATCTAGAAACTTAAAGTAATTATCACAAGTGTCAAACTACCTGGTAGCATGCACACTTTGCTGTATTCATAACTATTTGGGGTTTGCTGAGTTAGTCATAAGCATCTTAGATGCTGTTTTAAGGCTATAGAATTTTCCTCCTACAAAATTAAGATCCAAAAATGGATAAGCTTTTGAATTATACAGATTAGCAATCTGGAAATTGTTATTGCAGAAATGTACCTAAACTAACTCTTGTTTCCCCAAATTCTCTGTCTGGGTCACTTCAGAAAGGAGTCCACTTGCAGACAAGCAAAAGCAAAAGCTAAGAGAATTCAGCACCACCAAACCAGCTTTACAACAAATGCTAAAGAAACTTCTCTAAGTGGGAAACACAAGAGAAGAAAAAGACCTACAAAAACAAACCCAAAACAATTAAGAAAATGGTAAGAGGAACATACATATAGATAATAACCTTGAATGTAAATGGATTAAATGCCCCAACCAAAAGACACAGACTGGTTGAATGGATACAAAAACAAGACCCATATATATGCTGTCTACAACAGACCCACTTCAGACCTAGGGACATGTACAGACTGAAAGTAAACGGATGAAAAAGATATTCCATGCAAATGGAAATCAAAAGAAAGCTGGAGTAACAATACTTGTATCAGGTAAAATAGACTTTAAAATAAAAACTGTTACAAGAGATAAGGAAGGACACTACATAATGATCAAGGGATCAATCCAAGAAGAAGATATAACGATTGTAAATATTTATGCACCCAACACAGGAGCACCTCAATACATAAGGCAAATGCTAACAACCATGAAAGGAGAAGTTGACAGTAACACAATAATAGTAAGGGACTTTAACACCCCACATACACCAATGGACACATCATCCAAACAGAAAATAAATAAGGAAACACAAGCTTTAAATGACACAATAGACCAGATAGATTTAATTGATATTTATAGAACATTCCACCCGAAAGTGGCAGAATACACTTTCTTCTCAAGGGCACACAGAACATCTCCAGGATAGGTCACATTTTGGGTCACAAATCAAGCCTCGGAAAATTTAAGAATATTGAAATCATATCAAACATCTTTTCTGACCACAGCGCTTTGAGATTGGAAATCAATTACAGGGAAAAAACTGTAAAAACCACAAATACATGGAGCCTAAACAGTGCACTACTAAATAGCCAAGAGATCACTGAAGAAATCAAAGAAGAAATTTAAAAATACATAGAAAGAAATGACAACGAAAATACAATGACCCAAAACCTATGGAACACAGCAAAAGCAGTTCTTGGCTGGAAGTTTATAGCAATTCAGTCTCTCAAGAAACAAGAAAAATCTCAAATAAACAATCTAACCCTACACCTAAAGCGACTAAAGAAAGAAGAACAAAGAAAACCCAAAGTCAGTAGAAGGAAAGAAATCATAAAGAACAGAGCAGAAATAAATGAAATAGAAACAAAGAAAACAATAGCAAAGATCAATGAAACTAAAAGCTGGTTCTTTGAGAAGATAAACAAAATTGATAAACCCTTAGCCAGACTTATCAAGAAAAAAAGGGAGAGGATGCAAATCAATAAAATTAGAAATGAAAAAGGAGAAATCACAACTGACACCACAGAAATACAAAGGATTATAAGAGACTACCACAAACAACTATATGCCAATAAAATGGACAACCATGAAAAGATGGACAAATTCTTGGAAAGGTACGGTTATCCAAGACTGAACCAGGAAGAATTAGAAAATATAAAGAGACCTATCACAAGTAATGAAATTGAAACTTTAATTTAAAATCTTCCAACAAACAAAAGTCCAAGACCAGATGGCTTCACACCGATCCTTCTCAAACTTGCAAAAACTTGCAGAGGGAGGAACACTCCCAAATTCATTCTACGAAGCCACCCTGATACCAAAACCAGAAAAGGATATCACAAAAAAAGAAAATTATAGACCAATAACACTGATGAGCATAGATGCAAAAATCCTGACAAAATACTTGCAAACAGAATCCAACAACATATTAAAAGGATCATACACCATGATCAAGTGGGATTTATCCCAGGGATGCAAGGATTCTTCAGTAAACCAAATCAATCAATGTTATACACCATATTAACAAATTTAGGAATAAGAACCATATGATCATCTCAATAGATGCAGAAAAAGCTTTTGACAAAATTCAACACCCATTTATGATAAAACTTCTCCAGAAAATGGGCATAGAGGGAACCTACCTCAACATAATAAAGGCCATGTATGACAAACCCACAGCAAGCATCATACTCAATGGTGAAAAACTGAAGGCATTTCCACTAAGATCAGGAACAAGACAAGGATGTCCACTCTCACCACTCTTATTCAACATAGTTTTGGAATTCCTAGCCATGGCAATTAGAGAAGAAAAAGAAATAAAAGTAATACAAATTGGAAAAGAAGAAGTAAAACTGTCACTGTTTGCAGATGACATGATACTATACATAGAAAATCCTAAAGATGCCACCAAAAAACTACTAGAACTAATCAATGAATTTGGTAAGGTTGCAGGATACAAAATTAATGCACAGAAATCTCTGTCATTCCTATACACTAACAATGAAAAATCTGAAAGAGAAGTTAAGGAAACAATCCCATTTACCGTCACAACAAAAAGAATAAAATACCTAGGAATAAACCTGCCTAAGGAGGCAAAAGACTTGTACTCAGAAAACTATGAAACACTGATGAGGGCTTCCCTGGTGGCGCAGTGGTTAAGAATCCGCCTGCCAATGAAGGAGACACGGGTTCAAGCCCTGGTCCAGGAAGATCCCACATGCCGTGGAGCAGCTAAGCCCGTGAGCCACAACTACTGAGCCCGTGTGCCACAACTACTGAAGCCCATGTGCCTAGAGCCTGTGCTCCCAACAGGAGAAGCCACCACAATGAGAAGCCTGCGCACCACAATGAAGAGTTGCCCCCGCTCGCCGCAATCAAACAAAAGCCCGCGCACAGCAACAAAGACCCAATGCAGCCAAAAATAAAATAAAATAAATAAATTTTAAAAAACAAACAACAAACACTGATGAAAGAAATGAAAGATTGATGGAGAAATATACCATGTTCTTGGATTGCAAGAATCAATACTGTGAAAATGACTGTACTTCCCAAAGCAATCTACAGATTCAGTGCAATCCCTGTCAAACTACCAATCACATTCTTCACAGAATTAGAACAAAAAATTTTACAATTTGTATGGAAACACAAAAGACCCTGAAGAGCCAAAGCAATCTTGAGAAAGAAAAACAGAGTTGGAGGAATCAGGCTCCCGACTTCAAACTATACTACAAAGCTACAGTAATCAAGACAGTATGGTACTGGCACAAAAACAGAAATATAGATCAGTGGTACAGGATAGAAAGAGAAACCCATGCACATATGGTCACTTAATTTATGACAAAGGAGGCAAGAACATACAATGGAGAAAAGACAGCTTCGTCAATAAGTGGTGCCGGGAAAACTGGACAGCTACATGTAAAAGAATGAAATTAGAACACTACCTAGCACCATACACAAAAACTCCAAATGGATTAAAGACCTATATATAAGACCAAACACTATAAAACTCTTAGAGGAAAACATAGGCAGAACACTCTCTGACATAAATCATAGCAAGATCTTTTTTGACCCACCTCCTAGAGTAATGTAAATAAAAACAAAAATAAACAAATGGGACCTAATGAAACTTAAAAGCTTTTTCACAGCAAAGGAAACCATAAACAAGACGAAAAGACAACCCTCAGAATGGGAGAAAATATTTGAAATGAAACAACAGACAAAGAATTAATCTCCAAAATATACAAACAGCTCATGGAGCTCAATATCAAAAAAACAAAAAATTTAATTAAAAAATGGGCAGAAGACTTAAACAGACATTTCACCAAAGAAGACATACAGATGGCCAAGAGGCACACGAAAAGATGCTCAACATCACTAATTATTAGAGAAATGCAAATCAAAACTACAATGAGGTATCACCTCACACCGGTCAGAATGGCCATTATCAAAAAATCTAGAAACAATAAATGCTGGAAAAGGTGTGTTGAAAAGGGAACCCTCCTGCACTGTTTGTGGTAATGTAAATTGATACAACCGCTATGGAGAACAGTATGGAGGTTCCTTAAAAAACTAAAAATAGAACTACCATATGACCCAGCAATCCCACTACTGGGCATATACCCTGAGGAAACCATAATTCAGAAAGACACATGTACCACAGTGTTCATTGCAGCACTATTTACAATAGACAGGACTTGGAACCACCCTAAATGTCCATCGACAGATGAATTGATAGAGAAGATGTGGCACAAATATACAATGGAATATTACTCAGCCATAAAAAGAAATGAAATTGAGTTATTTGTAGTGAGGTGGATGGACCTAGAGTCTGTCATACAGAGTGAAATAAGTCAGAAAGAGAAAAACAAATACCATATGCTAACACATATATATGGAATCTAAAAAAAAACAAAAAATGGTACTGATGAACCTAGTTGCAGGGCAGGAATAAAGAGGTAGACATAGAAAATGGACTTGAGGGCATGGGGTGGGAGGGGGAAGCTGGGGCAAAGTGAGAGTAACATCGACATATATACACTACCGAAAGTAAAATAGTTGGCTGGTGAGAAGCAGCAACGTAGCACAGGGAGATCAACTCTATGCTTTGTGATGACCTAGAAAGGTGGGATAGGGAGGGAGGCTCAAGTGGGAGGGTATATGGGGATATATGTATGCATATGGCTGATTCACTTTGTTGTATAGCAGAAGCTAACACAGTATTGTGAAGCAGTTATACTCCAATAAAGATCTACTAAAAAAAAAAAAAAAAAAAAGAAAGAAAGAAAGGAGTCCACTTGCTTTGATCCCTAGTCAGGGAACTAAGATCCCACATGCTGCAGGACAACTAAGCCCGTGCACCACAAGTAGGGAGAAGCCCACGTACTGCAACAAAGAGCCCAAAACAGCCAATCAATCAATCAATCAATATACACTTGTGACCAAGTCTCAAAGATTTGGATCTGAACCAGAGTGGCCCAGGGAAATGTGTCCCAGGCCCAAATTATCCCTGACTCAAGAAAATTTAGACAGTAACCCCAATGCTAACCTTGCACCAAAGAACCAAGAGACCTTAGTGATGATGAGCACTCACCATATGCTACGCACATCCCCCAGAGACAGTTGTTTTAACTATCCTCATTTTACACATGAGGAAATTTAAACTTGCCTACAGTCTTAGTGGTGGGTGTGGCTAAGCTCAAGTCTGCAGTTAATGCCTCTGCTATGGCATCTTCAGTGGAGCCCACTTACTGCTGTGGAACCCTCTGAATTACCCTCATTTCCTGGCTGATGAATTTTTAAACCACAAAGACATATTCTTTTGTTTTTAAGGCTGTACACTAACAGAATCTTCAATTTTTTGTTAGCTTGTTCTTGTTTTACCACTCTAGAAGTGCTTGTGATTTACTAAACTTCCTTGTTTCAGTTTTAGTACATACAGTTTATATCTTCTAATCTTTCCTCTTCAGGGATTCTCAGCTCCTGTAGGAATTCTGAAAAACTATTACCTTTTCTGGTAATTGAGAATTCACCAGTAAAGTCTTGGGATTAAAGTGCTCAACCCAGAACCCTCAGGAATAGGAGGTAACCTATCCAGGTTTATAGAGGACCTTCTTGCCACTTCTCCCAGAGTAACTTTAATAGCATATAGAGACTGTGCATCTTCCAAAGGGTTAAGGGTTTGAATTAGAGTCACCCACAACTCAGCAACTTTTATGCTACAGTTTAGAAAAAGGGGTCCATATGTAGGGGAAATTTAGTGCCTTCTAATAACCTTTAGTATACTTGAATTTAGTTATTAAGTTCCCTTATCTATAGATGGAACAAATTCATGTCCTTTAATTTAAAAACAAATTAATCTTTCATGACTGCTCCATTAAACAGAGTTGTATTGATCTCTATCTGGTACCCTGTGCTTTTCCAGGGAGTTATAACTGATTGTTGACTTCTTTTCTGTGGACAGGTATGTTAAATATAACTGACCTAGTCAGACTATTACAGCCAACTCTTCCTTTTATTTAAAGAGTGACTCTTTTTTCCGTCTGTAGGGCCACTGTAGCTCTTTATTTCAGGATGTTTTCTTGGTTTTCACATAGACACAGCAGTTCCCAAGGCAGGTTTTCAGTATTCAGTACTGTTTCCAGAAATGCCATGACATTTTCAGAATCAAATAAACCTTGATTAATTTTAATTTTAAAATCATGGGTTTTTGTCACAGATTGGAGAAGACTAAAGAGACATAACTAAATGTGATGTGGGATCTTGGATTGGATCCTAGAAAAGAAAGTGTGAAGTTTAGTTAATAGTATTGTACCAGTGTTGATTTCCTGTTATTGTACTATGGTTGTGTAAGATTTTAACACTGGGGGCACTTACCTGGCAGTCCAGTGGTTAAGACTCCTCGCTTCCACTGCAGGGGGTGCAGGTTCTGTCCCTGGTTGGGGAACTAAGATCCTGCATGCAGCAACAACCTTGGGGCTTTCATATTTGAAATTCTCTTCCTAGGGTCAAGAAAAGGGGGGGGGTGCTTCCCTGATGGTCCAGTGGGTAAGGCACCACGCTCCCAGCAGGGGGCCCGGGGTTCAATCCCTGGTCGGGGAACTAGAAGATCCGGCATGCATGCCGCAACTAAGGAGTCCACGTGCAGCAACTAAGACCTGGCGCAGCCAAAATAAATAAATAAAATTTTTTTTTAAAAGGATTTTAACGTTAGGGGAAGTTAGGCGAAGTGTATGTGGGAAATTGTGCACTTTTCTGTAAATCTAAAATTATTTCAAAATTAAAAGTTTTTTAAAACATATATACATATATTTTTTTCACTGTTCAAAATTCTTTGGGAATTATAGTACAGTATTGGCCTTTCTTGGGCCTCTCTCTCTAAAGCAATGAAGATAACGCTGGATGTATCAGCATACTCATTGCCCATAGGAAGCAGTCACAGAAATTGTTTCACTTGTGCATTCATTCAAACACTGTCCAGTGCAAATTTAGTAAGGTCCATGGAAGGCAGCAGCAGGCTCTCATGGGAAGAGTAAAGGATTTGGATTCAGACATGGGTTTCAGTCCCTCTTCTACCACTCACTAGTAGTTTCAGTTTGGGCAACCAACTTGACCTTTCTGTGTCTCAGTTTCTTCTGAGGAGTATAATACCGACCCCACAGTGATTATAAGGATTAAATGATGTTTATGTATGTGAATGCTAGTCATAGACTCTCTAAAACATTATGCAAAATGTTTATTTTGATTAATATCCTAAAAAAATTGGTTTTTTAATTTTTTAAAATTTTTGGCCGTACCACGAGTCATGAAGGATCTTAGTTCCCCGACCAGGGATCAAACCCGCGCCCCCCTCGTTGGAAGGTGGAGTCTTAACCACTGGACCACTGGGGAAGTCCCTTTAAAGAATTGTTTGAAGAAAAAAAGATTCCCCAGTTTGGGGGATTATATGTTCAGCTGGGTCTCCTGAGGTGATTTTTTCCTAGATTAATTGTTACAACTGCTGCACTGAGTGCAATCAAAATCCATAGGTGATATATTTATAATTGTGCTTATGCTATTTGGAATATTTGATTATTAACAATCAGTTTGAACTTGAATCAATATGACTAAGAAACACAAAGTAGTAAGCTGAACATTATAGTCTATTTAATATAGAGATTTTACATGCACATTTTTTTTTACTTATTTAAGCCAGTGTCTAACCCTTTTTCTTTGGAAGTCATGACCTTAGGAAGAGCATTTCAAATATGAAAGCCCCCAGGTTGTTATTTTCCTGAGATTTAAAGCAGAAACCATCAATGGAATCTATGGAGTTATTTTCAAGAGAGACCCTAGAAAGATACAATCTCTAATCTATCAACTATATGAGACCTCTAACCTTGTAGTTTGCTTCCAAAAGTAAACTATTCTATAATGAATTGAAAACAAGGAGCTCATATTTAAGTAGTGCTGCCAACTGTCTGTGATGAAATTTTGTTTTTTTATTTTACACCTGAGAGATGTAAAGTTGATTCTAAGTCCATATTTCAGATGGTTAAATGCTCTGATTCAGTGTTTGCTGAAGAGCTGCTGTGTGGCTTCAACCAGATCCTAAGTATTCTCCCTGCTGTGTCTACTGTGTGTTGATTTACTCGCTTCAATAAAGCAGCCTCACAGAGATCAATGAAGTTCTTTTTCACAAATCCCAATCTAAAGCCAAGACCAAAAGAAGTCAAAGAAATAGAAGATCCTTTTTTTTTTTAATTTATTTATTTATTTATTTTTGGCTACGTTGGGTCTCTGTTGCTGTGCACGGGCTTTCTCTAGTTGCAGCAAGTGGGAGCTACTCTTCGATGTGGTGCACAGGCTTCTCATTGCAGTGGCTTGTCTTGTTGCAGACCATGGGCTCTAGGCACGTGGACTTCAGTAGTTTTGGCACACGGGCTCAGTAGTTGTGGTGCGCGGGCTGTAGAGCACAGGCTCAGTAGCTGTGGTGCATGGGCTTAGTTGCTCCATGGCATGTGGGACCTTCCCAGACCAGGGATCGAACCTGTGTCCCCTGCATTGGCAGGCGGATTCTTAACCACTGCGCCACCAGGGAAGTCCCTAGAAGATCTTCTAGTGAAGTAAGAGATGTTCATCGTAGTCCTCAAGTGCTTTTTTTTTTTTTTTAATTTGGTTGCACTGGGTCTTAGTTGCGGCAGGCGGGCTCCTTAATTGCGTCTCATGGGCTCCTTAGTTGCGGCTCCAGGGCTCCTTAGTTTTGGCTTGCCTGCTCCTTAGTTGTGGCACTGGGCTCCTTAGTTGTGGCAGGCAGGCTCCTTAGTTGTGGCTCGCCAGCTCCTTAGTTGCGGCATGTGGGCTCCTTAGTTGTGGCATGCGAACTCTTACTTGCAGCATGCATGTGGGATCTAGTTCCCCAACCAGGGATCGAACCCTTGCCCCTTGCATTGGGAGTGCAGAGTCTTATCCACTGCACCACCAGGGACGTCTCCTCAAGTGCTTTTTTGAGTAGAGAGAAATATTAAAAAGACTAATTGTTACTGAGTTGATAAAATGAATGAGTGAAATCTCTGTTATCCTCAAAGAATGCATTTTCCAATTCAGTAAAAAGTAGTTTATTAGAAATAGATGGAAACTTCTTAACATGGTGTGCTTGTGTATATGTATGTGTGTCTCAAGCTATACACATCCTATTTACTGATAAAACAGCAATCTCATTAGATTATGAATAAGACAGGAATGTCCATTCTTAATATTATTTTTAACATTGTTCTAGAGACATTAGACAACTCAGAGAAGAAACAATTTATATATACGTAATTGTAAAGGAGGAATTTAAATTATCATTCAATAATTACCTTATCTAAGCAAATGTTGATTTAAGACAGATAGCTACAGGATATTTATGAAATATCTAATAATCTTTGAGGAAAATTTTCCTCACCAAATCTATCCAGAAAAGGCCAGGGTTTTCAACCAAGTCTTCTAAAAAGAATGAAGTTTGAAAAAGCCTTACAAATCTTCACAAACAACACAGGGAACCTTTTTTCTATTCCCATTTACAGTTAGATTTTTATTTTATTCTCCTTAATAAGTAATATGTAATATGTGTACGTGCTATAAAATACAAAAGGTATCATAAACAAATATTCAGTGAAAAGTCAGTCTCCTCCCAGCCCTGTCAGCGACAATCACTGGTACCAGTTTTTTATGTTCCCTTCCAGAGACTTCTTAGGCATATACAAAACTAGCTTCTCTCTTCATTCTTTTTACATTAATAGTAATATGCCACATATACTGTTCTGTACCTTGTTTTTGTTTTATTTACTTAACAATATTATAATGGAAACTGTGCCAAATCGGCACATCCATAGATCCAGAGCATTTTTTTTAACAATTGCAAAATTAAATTATGGTTATATACTATAACTTAACCAGTTGCATATTTAGATTGCTTTCAACCTGTTGCTATTACAAGCAAGGCTGGAAAGAAGACCTTGGTACATGTGTGTCATTTAAGGTAGGCAGTAGATGGGCCTCTGGGCTGAGCAGCTGGAGTTTGTCAAGCAGAGTAAATTGGAACTTTCTTTTCCCTAGACACTCCAAGGACAAAATTAATGGCAGGAGCTGAGGTCTGCTGGAATAAAGAGATAAGAGGACCACATCTATCACTCCTGAGGTCAAGGAAACGCCCCCGACTACACACGCACAAGAAGGCTCCTCAGGGGTCAAAAAGGGAGGGGGCATCATCCCATAATATGTGTGGCCATACTCCATTTAGCCTTTGTGCTGGAATTCATCTTGACAAAAAGATGCGCATGCATATAGGGAAGGGTCCTAGGGCAGGTCGGATGTGGAAAAGAAGTGAGATAATTGGCCAGAGGAAAACAAAGATCCAGGAGAACTGCCCCTATATAAATGATTTAAACACCTCTTTACTGCATTCCTCCTCATTAGGAAGGATGCCCAAACCCTTTCTCTCTGGGTGTGTATTCCTGTTTTGCTTCTGCCTTAAATAAGTGAACTGCTTCTCTGTGTGCTCTCCCACGTGTTGTGCTGTGCTTCTAATAATAAACTTTGTACCTGTTTTTACAGTTTTTGCCTCCTTGAAACATGCTTGCTTTCAAACGAGGCAAGAGCCAAGGCAACTTTGCTTCTAACCTCTAGCGCCTGGTGGACTAGTGGCTAGGATTTCTGGTTTTTCATCCAGGCTACTCAGGTTCAATTTCTGGGCAGGGTGCTAAGATCCTGCTTCAAGACTGTTCACTGCTGTTTCTCCAAGAACACTTTGAGTACACATGTAAGCACATTTGAAAGATAAATTCCTAAATGTGGAATTGCTGGGTCAGTGGGTAAGTCCCTGTATAATTTTGCTAAGTTGTTCTCATGGAGGCTGACAATTTTACTGATTGACAGTTTCACTGATAATGTGAGAGTGCTTACTCTCACTAGTGGGTAATATCAACTTTATGACATATTAGATTTCTGCTTGAATGTGGGCTGCTCTTCAACTTTCTTATATCCGCCAGGATAGGCTAAGTTATGCCTTAGTCACAAACAACCTCAAAATCTTAGTGGCTTGTAACAACAAGAAATGTCTTTCCTTTTGGTCAGCTAGGGGCTCTACGCCACATCTCCTTACTCAAAAACTTAGGCTAACATTAGGCTGCCACCATCTTGAACATTGCCAGTTGTCATGGCTAAGGAAAAGAGGGCTCTGGAGAGTCTCACACCATCAATAAATATTGTTTAGCCTGAAAGTAACAAATATTGATTCCCTTTACAACTCATCGACGAGTATTCATTACATGGCCTCACTCACTATAAGAGGGCCAGGAAGTGTAGTCATACATGTGCCTAGATGGAAAGCTGAAGATATTGGCAAACAGCAGCTATGACTAACTACTGTATCTGTATTCTGTCCTGTTAACCTGTCAATTCATGTGATAATAACACAGGTTTTTCTTTTTTGGAATATTTCTGGCTAGTCTCTCATTTTCATTTTTCCTGTTGAACTAGAATTAGCTTCTCTAACCACCCTCCTCTCTCTAGAAAGAGCCAAATTGTCAGTATTTTTTTACTGTGTCTGCATTAAATTTATAGATTTAAGGAAAATTGACATCTTTGTAATATTGCGTTTCCACAACCAAGAAACAGATACATCTTTTCAGTTATTCACATCTTCTTTTGTATCTTTCATATATTCTTAATATATATTGTATATATTTATTAGTATTCTTTTTTTGTTCTTTTAATGGTCTTTATTTTACTATCATCTGTAAATAATAATTTTAATTCCTTCTTTCCAATCAGGTTGGTTTTCTTTTTTTATTTTTTTTTGGATATTCAAAATATAATATAAGAGTTCATGACCATGAACAACATACCAAAACAAAAACAATAACCCATGTCACGTGATAAGAAGCTATACCAACATCAACACTGATTCTTAAACAACATAGGTTGGTTTTCTTGAAGGAACAGAAAGGATATAAACATTTCTCAAATAACATATCTATTACCCAATCAAAAATTTTTTCAAAATATTTCATATTAAGGATTTTTCTTTTCATGATCCATCTTTATATTAATCCCAATAAATAAATAGATTAACATTACATCAACAGTAAATACTGTTTACTCCAGCACCTAGAAGCACTTAATCAAATTTTTACGAATTATATTTGTTTTGTGCTCTGCAAGTGTCTATTATGCCCACCTGTACAAGAACCAGGAGATGATAAGCCATTAATGGAGAATAAGATCCGATTCTACTCACTGGCCCATTCATCAAACTTGAGAGATGTTGAAAATTAAACATTCACACGTAATTAGAGTACGGTTTGAGTAATGTAGGCATTGCTTTCCTATTGCTTTTTTTTTTTTTTTTTTTTTTTTTTGGCTGCACCGCGTGACATGCGGGATCTTGGTTCCCCGACCAGGGATCAAATCCATGCCCCCTGCAGTGGAAGTACAGAGTCCTAACCACTGGACTGCCAGGGAATTCCCTCCTATTGCATTTTGATTTGTTGTTTTGTTGGGGGGAAGAATCAGCTTTTTACTAAAGTTAAACAGGTATTACACCTAGGGTTTATTTCATATTGAGGATGAGAACTGTTCATTGCTTCTTATTTCTTTTCACTACCTTGGTGTAATTATGATGTGAAGTTCAACCTAAGAGTATTTTTCTCCCTTACAACTTGTCTTTCATTTCATCCTCCCCCCATTTCAGCATTACCCTGTGCTCTTTTTCCTACAACCCATACTCTTAAGAGTTCAATTCTTAGGGACCTCCCTGGTGGCACAGGGGTTAAGAATCCACCTGCCAATGCAGGGAACACAGTTCGATCCCTGGTCCAGGAAGATCCCACATGCCGCAGAGCAACTAAGCCCGTGCGCCACAACTACTGAGCCTTCACTTCAAAGCCCACGAGCCACAACTTCTGAAGCCCGCACACCTAAGAGCCTGTGCGCCACAACAAGAGAAGCCCCCACAATGAGAAGCCCACGCACCGCAATGAAGAGTAGCCCCCACTCGCCACAACTTAAAGAAAGCCTGTGCACAGCAACAAAGACCCAACACAGCCAAAAATAAATTTTAAAAAAAATTCTTAATCACAAGACTGTGAATTAAATAGAAGTCAATAGTTAAAGGCTAATAAGCAGATTATTTGTGAGATTACAGTGCATGTATGGTTGTGCCTGGGATAGAAGTCCACAGGGAATACAAGACATCAGGTCTGAACCCTTTACCCATCATCAAAGTGAAATCTCATAAAGATCTTATGGAATGATTCAAATTGAAAATAAAGACTTTATAATTACACAGAAATGGAGGGAAAGTCTTTATGGAGCTAACTATGGCAGAGTAAAAATAGACCCACCAAAATAACAGACATCTGAAATTAAAAATGTTTAAGAAGACAAACTTCAGTTATGATAAACAAAGATAGCACCTCAGGCTTGGTTTTAGAACTTTGGCAATACCAAAAAAAGAGAAAAGCTGTGTACAAACCCAGAGAAAGCAATGGTAATAGAAGAAACAGAAGAAAAAAAAAATTGCCAAAGGAATGGAATTGTCAATAATAAGGCTGAAAAGAATAAAAAACACAAGGACTATTAAAAGGAATTGGTTAGAATTTAAAAACAAAACAAAAACCTAAAGCACTGTGATAAAAAGTATAAAGAAACTTACAACATCCCTTAAGGGAAAAAAATGGCATCAAAATAATAGAGCAGTCAGTAAAATTGAAGCTAACTGGGATGAAAAGATCCAGATTAAAATACAAATGGAATAGACAAATAGGTTATAGCAAATCCTGTAAACTTAGTTTTTTCTTCTGCAAATCTCCTCTAAATAATTGGGAGGATGGGGATGGATTGCAAATAGGAGGAAGCCTCAATAAAAGAATAATTGAAGAAGTTATTGAAGAGAAAAATAGACCTTTGCCTACAGATTGAGATTTTATGGCGTACTTATTTTCCAGATTTGGCACTTAAAGACAGTATACCCATATACCTACCTACCAGTTTGTTTGTTTGTTTATTTATTTATTTATTTATCAACATCTTTATTGGAGTATAATTGCTTTACAATGGTGTGTTAGTTTCTGCTTTATAACAAAGGGAATCAGCTATACATATACATATATCCCCATATCTCCTCCCTTTCAACTGGAAAGGAAGAACTATTCTCTGGAGAATAAAAGATAAGAATGACCTCAGACTTTGCAACTCAAATAGTAGAAGATATAGTAGGGAAATATTTACAAAACACCAGGCAATTATCTTGCCTAGCTGTCTGCCTTTTGAAGATAAAAAAGATTTTTGAACCCTGATACCTGAGAAGAATTTTCAAGAGACAAGTGCCAGAGAAAGTTATAAAAGACTGGGAATGCAGAGGAAACTTCTGAAATGTAAGTGGTAGAGACTGGAGCACTTTGAAGGAAGTGAGGTAGTGATGCAGGAGTGGTAGCTTAGGTATTCAGGAGCAAAACATCTCAGTACAGAAACTCCACCTGAGTTGGCGCATTCCAGGATCTGGGCCTCCACACATACAGAAATGCAACCTTACCTTTACTCAGGGATAACTGAGGCCTAGGAAAATCTTGCTAACAAAAGCTCACAAGACTGCCAATTTATAGATTTGCCATGAGAAATAGAATTTTCAGGTAAACTTGAATGTTGACCAGGGGAGTCATGTGAGGAAAACAGAATTTAAAAGTGTATAACTTTGGTGAATTTAGAGTTAGAATAAACATAAGTGTTTCTCTTTAAAAGTGTTTCTCTGCTACAGTTGAAGTATTCTTCCTGGTGTAGGGGTGCTTTCCGGGGCACCTAAGTGTTTGACATTAACTGGCACACACTGGAAATGGCAGGAAATGTATGCTTAATTCTTTTTTTTTTTTTAATCAGTCATCAGTTTTATACACATCACTGTATACATGTCAATCCCAATCGCCCAATTCAGCACACCACCATCCCCACCCCACTGCAGTTTTCCCCCCTTGGTGTCCATACGTTTGTTCTCTACATCTGTGTCTCAACTTCTGCCCTGCAACCCGGTTCATCTGTACCATTTTTCTAGGTTCCACATACATGCGTTAATTGTATGCTTAATTCTATACATATATAATCTATGCTTCTATATAGATGGACTTGTACTAACACTTTCTCTCTGTAAATCCTTTACTACCATTGTCTTTGTTAGCTTTCATATGCAGCTGTAGATAAATATTGGTCAAATATATCACAGATTTTATTTTTACTTTAAATTTAAAAGCTATAAAAGGATATATATACACATATATGTGTGTGTGTATGTGTGTGTGCATATATATATATATATGAAAAGACTCTGTCCTCTCTAGGTTCCTTGTCCCTTCACCAAAAACAGCTCATGTTATCAATTTCAATATCTTTCCAGGGAAAATTTATGCATATTCAAGCAAATGCTTTTATTCTTTAGTAGTGAAATATACCAAATCCAACTAATGATAGATGTGTTTGCAGTTTTAGTGGCCACTGATATGGTGCAGACCAGTCAGCTATAGGCTGAGCTGCAGAGGCTCCATATCAACCCCTGACTGTTAATACAGACATAGAACCTGCCATCTAATTCTCTCAGGCTCAGGTTATTGCAGTAGGGCCAGGTACTGGCCAGTCCAGTGAGGCCACACTGTAACTCATTAACTGAAACTCAGTCATAGGTCTGAGAGAAAGATCTCTTCTGCAATTAGTTTCTATACTCTAACTGAATAAAACAGGGATGTGTCCTGGTTTTCTCAAACTTACAGTTTGTTCACAAGACCACCTTTGGTTATATTAGAAAATAAAACGATTACATCTTCTAAAGCACAGTGTTTTGGCACTGTCCTGTTTGGGCAGGGTCTTGAGAGACAAATTGCCAGTTTGCTATTTTGTTGCCAGAAAGATGATCTCTAGATCAGCTAGTTCAAAACAAAAGTTCTATTTGGTGATATGTATCTTTTATAATTATTTTAAGTGATATATAAGTAAAAAGTCACTATAGAAAGTCACTGTGTTCAGTTGACTTGGTGTATTTTTTGCAGCTAGTTTTTCATGGAGTACTCACTGCTCAGAGCTGAATGTTCTGTGGGTGCTTTATTAAGATTTATTTTTATGCAGGCAGTTAGTTGCACCTGCCCTAAAAGTTTTTCCAGGTTAGGCTCCAAAATAAATATACAAAAAGCAGTAGCTTTTCTCCATGCCAGGAATAACCAGCTCAGAAAATATAATGGAAAAAAAATCCCGATCATAACAATAACAAAAATACATACAATAAAACTGGGAATAAACTAAAGAAAAGTATAAAACCTGTATGACTGAAGCTATGTGAATCTACTGAGAGCCATAAAGTAAGACTAGAATACATGAAAAACATATTGTGTGCCTGTATATAAAGACCCATTCTCCCTAAAGTAAGCTATAAATTTAATATACTTTCAATCAGCTTCCCAACAGGATATTTTTAAAATTATTTATCTGAAAAAGATTGTGTAAGAATAGGCTTGTAAGTATTAAAAAGAAAGAGTAATGATGGAAGTAAATTTTCCTATCGTGTATGAATTGTTGGTATGCTAAAGTTATATTAAAACAAAACATTGAGTACTGATTCAGGACATCATGGATAGAAAAAAAGAACAGACTACAAAATCCAGAAACAGACCCAGGCATGTATAAAAAGTGACTGTGAAAAAAGTATAATTTTAAAACAGTGGAGAAAGAATTTTATAAATGCTATTGGAACAAATGACTAACCATTTGGAAAAACAGTTTTAGATCTTTTTTCCATGCCATAGATTCAAGATGGCTTAAACATTTAAATTTGAGATGCAAAACATCTACATATTAAAAAGGAATATGAGTATTTCTGCAATCTGATGCAGGGAAATCAAAGATTAGAAACCATAAAGCAGGGGCACAAACTCAGTGCCGACAAGGCAACAGCATCAGGCAGGAAATTGAATCATTTGAGTACACTGGGTAGAAAACAAAATTGTGCAGTCCTCAGTTTCTTTTATTTTGGTTTTTTGATAGAGGTAGAAATATTTATATTCGTTGAGAAAAATAACAGCGTAAGCACAATAAGTGACCACCAACATTTGGTTCAGACTTAGGAAGTGATAAGCGATGGTGAACATAGTGACAAATGAAAGCATGCTGACCTAGGCCCAGGGTTGCACTCAACACTAGTCTGTAAGATCTCCTCCCAATTGTGCAACAACATGGCAGCTTGGAGGCCCCCCAAGGCCACTCAGCACTAAGCAATTGTTGCCATGCAAGAATAAAGCCCAGAGTTATCAGATCTTCTGATCTTTTTCCATGTAAAGCTGGAAAATTGCAAATTTTATGCTAAATCTCCCCAGTTTAAACTATCTCAACATTTAGAACTTTGTATAGGCCAAACAAAACATGTTCACAGGTCAGATTCAGCCCATAGGCCTCAAGTTTTTGAATTCCACTGTGTAGTTTTGGTTTTGGTTTCAAGACTATGCTTAAGTCTTTAAATGGGTTGGAATGCTTTCCATCTTTCTGTTTGTTCTTTTCTATACTCTGGATCAATTTATATAGCAGAGGAATTAATCTGTACAAATTTAGATGGAGTTACACTTCGATTGCCATCAGGATCTGGGGCCTTTTTGTGAAGACAGAGTTCTGTATTTTCCGAATTTCTTCTTGAGCCCGTTTTGGTTATTTATATTTCTATAAAATCGTACATTTAATCTAGATTTAAGTGAATTCTCTTATAGATGTTTTTTTAACCTCAGCATATCAATAGTTTTTAGCTCTTTCTCATTCTTAATGTTTTTTTATAAATTTATTTAATTTATTTTTGGGCTGCACTGGGTCTTCGTTGCTGTGCGCAGGCTTTCTCTAGTTGTGGCGAGTAGAGGCTACTCTTCATTGCAGTGTGCGGACTTTTCATTGTGGTGGCGGAGCACAGGCTCTAGGCGCACAACCTTCGGTAGTTGTAGAATATGGGCTCAGTAGTTGTGGCTCGCAGGCTCCAGAGCTCAGGCTCAGCAGCTGTGGCACACGGGCCCAGCTGCTCCGCGGCATGTGAGATCTTCCCGGACCAGGGTTCAAACCCACATCCCCTGCATTGGCAGGTGGACTCTCAACCACTACGCCACCAGGGAAGCCCCTCATTCTTAATATTTTGTTGGTTTGTTGGTTGATTTCAATTCCCCTCTGGGTTTTTTGGTTTGTTTTCATTCATATATTTTTGTTTGACCTTTATTAATCCCTTCTTCTTGTTTATTTTGTTTGATTTGTCCTTTTCCTGGCTTCTACAGTGAATTCTTTTGTTCATTTATTTTCATAATCTATTTTAGATAGATAATACATGTATTGAAGATTATGTATTTTTTTCTCAGCACAAGAATTTTTCCCCCAACGTGATCAATTTCTAAATAGTCTATAATTTGTTCTCCCTACCTCTTGGACTCAAGTCATTTCAGATTATCTTTTGAATTTCCTAGTAGTTAGTTTTCTTTATCTTTCTTACTGTTGAGTTAATTTTATTGTGTCGTAGTCACAGAATGTGGCCTATTTCTACTCTTCTGAATGTTCCTTATGACATTATAAAAAATCAGTTTATCTAAATGTAGATGTTCCAGATTCACTTTAAAAGACACAAAGTTCTAAATATATGTTTATTATCTGGTAATGGTATTGTTTGTATTCTGTCTGTCTGTCTTTTTTTTTTTTTCTTTTTGTGACCCGTTAAAGTCTAAGAGAGGTATATTAGGCTCCCACAATGATTATGTTTTTACCAAATTCTGTGTTTCTAATAAACTTTGTTTCTGTATTTTGATGCTTTATTAAGTTTTGTGTCTGTTACACTTTATTTGGTTTTATATATGTATCTAATTTTTTAATCACTATAAAACATCATTGTCGGGACTTCCCTGGTGGTGCAGTGGTTAAGAATCCACCTGCCAATGCAGGGGACACGGGTTCGAGCCCTGGCCCAGGAAGATCCCACATGCTGTGGAGCAACTAAGCCCGTGCGCCACAACTACTGAGCCTGTGCTCTAGAGCCCACAAGCCACAACTACTGAGCCCACGTGCCACAACTACTGAAGCCCATGTGCCTAGAGCCCGTGCTCCACAACAAGAGAAGCCACCGCAATGAGAAGCCCACGCACCGCAACTAGAGAAAGCCCGTGCGCAGCAATGAAGATCCAACACAACCAAAAATAAATAAATAAATAGATAACGTTAAAAAAAAATCATTGTCCTATATAACTTTTTTTGCCTTCATTTCTACTCTTTTTAAAATTGGCATTCCTACTTTTTCTGATAATATTTGCCAGCTATATTTTTCTTCGTTTTTGTGTTGCCACCTTCATTTAAAAATTTCTTAGAATCATTTTACATGTTTTCTTACAAACAGCTTATAGCTGATAATTGTATTTATGTAGTCTTAGAGTCTCTTTTAATAGGGAGACATTTTTTCTGATAATTAACTTTAGATCTTGTTACTGCCATTTTATTTTATATTTCTTTCATTTGCTCTGTTATGACTACTCCCCCTTTTTATTTCCTTTCTAGATTTTGTTGAAATGATAGAGTTTTTCTTTGCTTCATTTTTCTCCTTCATCCCATTTGTGGCTCACTACATTTTTTTAAAAATTTTATTTATTTTTGGCTGCATTGGGTCTTCGTTGCTGCGTGTGGGCTTTCTCTAGTTATGGCAAGTGGGGGCTATTCTTCGTTGCGGTGTGTGGACTTCTCACTGCAGTGGCTTCTCTTGTTGCAGAGCACAGGCTCTAGGTGCGCAGGCTTCAGTAGTTGTGGCACACAGGCTCAGTAGTTGTGGCACACGGGCTCAGTAGTTGTGGCTCACGGGCTCTAGTGTGCAGGCTCAGTAGTTGTGGTACACAGGCTTAGTTGCTCCACAGCATGTGGGATCTTCCCAGACCAGGGATTGAACCCATGTCTCCTGCATTGGCAGGCGGATGCTTAACCACTGCACTACCAGGGAAGTCCGTGTGGCTTGCTACATTTTAGCACACGTATTTGTTGTTGTTGTTTGATTTTTTTGTTTGTTATTTGTAGATGCTTTTTATAAAGTGAGGAAGTTCCCTTCTATTCCTATATTTCTGGGAGTTCTTATAATGAATGAGTATTGAATCTTGTCAGATGCTTGTTTTTTTCATCAGTTGATATGATCATGTGATTTTTTTCCCTTCTTTAGCCATTTAATATGGTGGATTATATATATTTTTTAAATATTAAACTAACTTTGCATCCCTAGAATAAACCCTAGTTGGTCATGGTGTAAAACTTCTTATATATTGCTGAATTCTACTAGTTAATATTTTGTTAAGAATTTTTGTGTCTGTATTCATGAGACACTGACCTTATCTAGTTTGGCTATCAGGGTTAACACTAGCTTCAAAAAACGAGTTGAGGGCTTCCCTGGTGACACAGGGGTTAAGAATCCACCTGCCAATGCAGGGGACATGGGTTTGAGCCCTAGTCTGGGAAGATCCCACATGCTGCGGAGCAACTAAGCCTCTGCTCCACAGCTACTGAGCCCTCGTGCCACAACTGCTGAAGCCCACACTCCTAGAGCCTGTGCTCTGCAACAAGAGAAGCCAACGCAATGAGAAGCATGCACACCACAACGAAGAGTAGCCCTGCTCGCTGCAACTAGAGAAAGCCCATGTGCAGCAACAAAGACCCAACGCAGCCAAAAATAAATAAATAAGTTTATTTTTTTAAAAATGAGTTGAGAAATGTTCCATTCTATTTTCAGGAAGCCATTGTCAAGAATTGGTGTTAATTCTTCTTTAAACATTTGGTAGAATTCTCTGGTAAAATTATCTGGGCCTGGAGCTTTCTTTTTTGTGAGTTTCTTAATGCCAAATTAAATTTATTTAATAGTTGTAGAACACATAGTGATTGCCCATAGTCATTCTTTCAGAGTAGGTCTGCTGGCAACATATTCTCTTTGTTTTCCTTCATGTAAGCATGTCCTGATTTCCTATTTTATTCCTTAAGGATATTTTCATCAGATATAGGATTCTGGGTTGACATTTCTTTTCCTTCAGCACTTGAAAAATGTTGTGTCACCTCCTTCTGGCCTCTATCATTTCTGATGAGAAATCTACTCTCTTTCAAACCGTTTTTCCACTAAAGATAATACATATTTGTCTCTGGTTGCTTTCGAGGTGTTTCTTTTTTTTCCTTTAGTTTTAATAAGTTTGACTGGATGTGTCTTGGTGTAGATTTGGCAGGGGGGGCGGTTATTCTGTTTGCTCATCTTCTTGAATTTATACATTTCTGTCTTTTGCAAAATTCTGGAAGTTTTTAGCATTTCTTTGAGTACTTTTTCAGCCCTGCCCTCTTTCTCCTCTCCTGGGAATTCAGTGACATGAATGTTAAATTTTTATTATAGTCCCACATGTCCCTGAGGCTCTGTTCATTTTTCCTTCAATCTATTTTCTCTCTGTTGTTCAGATTGAGTAGTTTCTATTATTCTTTTAGGTCACTGACACTTCCTTCTTTCCCTTTCATTCTCTTGCTGAGCCCATCCACTGAATTTTCTATTTCAGTTGTGGTATTTTTCAGTTCTAAAATTTTTGTTTTGTTCTTCTCTGGTCTTCTTTGCTGAGACTTTCTTTTTTTTTTTTTTTCCAGTGTTTTCTTTTCTTGTCATTGAAGTGTAGTTGATTTACAATAGTAGTTTCAGGTGTACAACATAGTGATTCAATATCTTTATAGATTATACTCCATTTAAAGGTATTACAAAATACTGACTATATTTCCCAGTGCTGTATGTTGCTCATTTATTTTATACATAGTAGTTTGTGTCTCTTAATTCCATACCCCTATCTTGCTCCTCCCTCCTTTCCCCTCCCCACTGGTAACCACTAGTTTGTTCTCTATATCTGTGAGCCTGTTTCTGTTTTGTTCTATACATTCATTTGTTTTATTTTTTAGATTCCACATATAAGTGATAACATACAGTATTTGTCTTTTTCTGACTTATTTCACTAAGCATAATTCCCTCTAGGTCCATCCATGATACTGCAAATGGCAGAATGTCATTCTTTTTTAATGGCTGAGAAATATTCCATTGTGTGTGTGTGTGTGTATGCCACATTTTCTTTATCCATTCGTGTGCTGAGGGACACTTAGGTTGCATTCATATCTTGGCTACTGTAAATAATGCTGCTGTGAACATTTGGGGTGCATATATCTTTTCAAATTAGTGTTTTCATTTTCTTTGCTGAGATTTTTCCATGTTTTCATTTGTTTCAAGCATGTTCGTAACTGCTTGTTGAAATATCATTATGATAGCTGCCTTAAAATCTTTGTTAGAAATTCTAACATTTCTGTCATCTCAGTTATGGCAGTTGTTGATTTTTTTTTTCATTCAGTCTGTGATCTTTTTAGTTCTTGGTATGATGAGTGATTTTCAGTTGAAACCTGGACATTTTGTATATTATGTATAAGTTTCTGGATTTTACTTAAACTTTCTGTGTTACCTGGCTTCCTCTGACACTGCTCTGGCAGTGAAAAAGATACAACACCACTTCATTACTGCCAGGTGAGGCTAGAAGTCCAGGTTCTCCCTTCAGCCTTTGTTGACATAGGGGAGTGGGGGAGCTCCTTGTTATTGGTGGGCAGGGTTGGGAGTTCCAGCTCTCCACTGGGCTTTCACTGATACCTCCTTGACTGGGAGGGGTAGGAATGCTTATTGCTGCAGGGTAGTGGTAAACTCCTGATTCTGCACTATACCTCCTCTGTCACCACCTCAGAGGGGAAGGGTTCAGTCACTTTTTACTGCTGGATAGAGGTGGAAGTCCAGGCAACTTCCACATGTGGTCTCCACTGATATTGCAGAGGTGGGTCTTCATTACCACCTGGCAGGATAGAATTTCCGGCTTCCTACTTGGCCTTTTCTGACACTACCCCAGGCTTAGGGCAAGGGTGGAGATCTAGGCTGTCCATTTAGCCTTTGCTAGCATGTGTAGGGGTGGGCCATAGTTCTGGGATGTTTGGAGTAGAGCAGTTACTATCTGAAAGTTTTCTGCCTTCCTAGGATACCCTTTTTGTGGTCCAGTGCCCAGATAGAACAGGTTTATTGGGGCTATTTTTGTCTTCACCTGTTCTCATTTCTGGTTTGCCAACTTCTTCAGCTCCAAGTCTGGGATATATGAGACAAAAAGAAATCTCAGAACCCACTACCATGTTGTTCCTTAGGTTTTGAGGTTCTGAGCTAGTGTCCCTTTTTCTCAACATCTTTCAGAGTATTCTCATCAACTTCTCATTGTTTTATATATAATGCCCAAAGTTTTTAGTTGTATTTAGATAGAGAAATAGGAAATGTATGTCTATCTTTATGCGACCAGCGTGTCTTTTGATGGAGGTATAGGCAGTGACCTCTCATGTCTTCTATTTTTTTTATTAGAATTAACTGAGGTACTTTATTAGCATGTTTAGAACAATGCAACTCAATGATAGCTATTATTACATATATGCAAATGCAAACATACATAAGTGTATAACATTTTTAATATATAACATATCTGGAATTATGTCTTATCTATTGTTCCTCAGCTTTCTTTTCTTTTTTTTTCACTTAATAGCTCTTGGAGCTCTGTCTATATCAGAATATATAGACCCACCTCTTTTTAACAGATGCATTTCACAGTTAGGATGTACCATAATTTAACCTCTTGTATATTGAACATTGGTTCTTTCTTAATTTCATTGTGTTGCAAATAAATATCTATATCTATACATCTTTGTCCACATTTCTTTAATATAGAGTCATAAATTAAGTTGCTGACTCAACTGAGTTCTAAATGGGCATACCCATTTAGCATTTTTATTGCAATCCAAATAGTCTTTCAAATGGATTTCTTCAAATTTAAATCCTACCTACAGTTAGAAGATTTTTAAGATTTTTCATTCTAGATCCCCAAAAAATGCCATTGGTAATTTGATAGGGAATGCATTGGATCTGTAGATTGCCTTGGGTAGTATAGTCATTTTGACAATATTGATTCTTCCCATCCAAGAAAATGGTATATCTTTCCATCTGTTTGTGTCATCTTCAATTTCTTTCATCAGCATCTTACAGTTTTTGGAGTACAGGTCTTTTGCCTCCTTAGGTAGGTTTATTCCTAAATATTTTATTCTTTTTGATGCAATGGTAAATGGGATTGTTTCCTTAAATTCTATTTCTGATCTTTCATTGTTAGTGTATAGAAACAGGAGAGATTTCTGTGTATTAATTTTGTATCCTGCAACTTTACCGAATTCATTGATGAGCTTTAGTAGTTTTCTGGCAGCATCTTTAGGATTTTCTATGTATTGAATCATGTCATCTACAAATAGTGACAGTTTTACTTCTTCCTTTCCAATTTTGATTCCTTTTATATCTTTTTCTTCTCTGAAGGTTGTGGCTAGGACTTCTAAAACAATGTTGAACAAAAGTGGTGAGAGTGGACATCCTTGTCTTTTCCTGAGCATAGAGGAAATGCTTTCAGCTTTTCACTGTTGAGTATGATGTTAGTTGTGGGTTTGTCATATATGGCCTTTATTTTGTTGAGGTAGGTTCCCTCTATGCCCACTTTCTGGAGAGGTTTTATCATAAATCAGTGTTGAATTTTGTCAAAAGCTTTTTCTACATCTATTGAGATGATGATATGGTTTTTTTTTTTTAATAAATATGTGCTTTTTTTTTTTTAATTGTATAGCTACTTTATTTATTTATTTATTTATTTTTGGCTGTGTTGGGTCTTCGGTTCGTGCGAGGGCTTTCTCTAGTTGCGGCAAGTGGGGGCCACTCTTCATCGCGGTGCGGGGACCGCTCTTCATCGCGGTGCGCGGGCCTTTCACTATCGCGGCCCCTCCCGTTGCGGGGCACAGGCTCCAGACGCGCAGGCTCAGTAGTTGTGGCTCACGGGCCCAGCTGCTCCGTGGCATGTGGGATCTTCCCAGACCAGGGCTCGAACCCGTGTCCCCTGCATTAGCAGGCAGATTCTCAACCACTGCGCCACCAGGGAAGCCCGATGATATGGTTTTTATTCTGCACTTTAATGTGGTGTATCACACTGATTGATTTGCAAATATTGAAAAACCCTTGCATCCCTGGGATAAATCCCACTTGATCATAATGTATTATCCTTTTAATGTGTTGTTGGATTTGGTTTGCTAGTATTTTGTTGAGAATTTTTGCATCTATGTTCATCAGTGATATTGGCCTGTAATTTTTTGTGGTATCTTTGTCTGGTTTTGATATCAGGGTGATGGTGACCTCATAGAATGAGTTTGGGAGTGTTCCTTCCACTCCAATTTTTTGGAGTAGTTTCAGAAGGATAGGTGTTAACTTTTCTCTAAATTTTTCATAGAATTCACATGTGAAGCCATCTGGTCCTGGACTTTTGTTTGTTGGAACTTTTTAAATCACAGTTTCAATTTCAGTACTTGTGACTGGTCTATTCGTATTTTCTATTTCTTCCAACTTCAGTCTTGAAAGATTAGGCCCTTCTAAGAATTTGTCCATTTCTTCTAGGTTGTCCATTTTATTGGCATATAGTTGCTTGTAGTAGTCTCTTAAGATCTTTTGTATTTCTGTGATGTCAGTTGTAAATTCTCCTTTTTCATTTCTAATTTTATTGATTTGAGCCCTGTCCCTTTTTTTCTTGGGGAGTCTGGTTTATCAATATTGTGTCTCTTTTCAAAGAACCAGCTTTGAGTTTCATTGATCTTTGCTACTGTTTTCTTTATCTCTCTTTCATTTATTTCTGCTCTGATCTTTATGATTTCTTCCCTCCTACTAACTTTGAGTTTTGTTTGTTCTTCTTTCTCTAGTTGCTTTAGGTGTAAAGTTAGGGTGTTTATTTGAGATTTTTCTTGTTTCCTGAGGTAAGACTGTATTGCTATAAACTTCCCTCTTAAAACTGCTTTTGCTGTGTCCCATAGGTTTTGGATCATCGTGTTTTCATTTTCATTTGTCTCTAGGTGTTTTTTGATTTACTCTTTGATTTCTTCAGTGATCCATTGGCTGTTTCATAACATATTGTTTAGCCTCCACGTGTTTGTGTCTTTTACAGGTTTTTTCTTGTAGTTGATTTCTAATCTCATAGTATTGTAGTCGGAAAAGATGCTTGATGTTATTTCAGTTTTCTTAAATTTACTGGGGCTTGCTTTGTGGCTCAGCATGTGACCTATCCTGGAGAATGTTCCATGTGCACTTGAGAGGAATGTGTACTCTGCTGCTTTCGGACAGAATGTTCTATAAATGTCAATTAAGTTCGTCTGCTATAATGTATAATTTAAGGCCTGCGTTTCCATATTGCTTTTCTGTCTGGATGATCTGTCCATTGATGTAAGTGGGGTGTTAAATTCCTCCACTACTATTGTGTTACTGTTGATTTCTCCTTTCATGGCTGTTAGCATTTGCCTTATATATTGAGGTGCTCCTATGTTGGGTGCATATATATTTACAATTGTTATATCTTCTTCTTGGATTGATCCCTTGATCATTATGTAGTGTCCTTCTTTGTCTCTTTTAAGTCTTTACTTTAAAGTCTATTTTGTCTGATGAGTGTTGCTACTCGCACTTTCTTTTGATTTCCATTTGCATGGAATACATTTTTCCATTCCCTCACTTTCAGTCTGTATGTGTCCCTAGATCTGAAGTGGGACTCTTGTAGACAGCATATATATGGGTCTTGTTTTTGTATCCATTCAACCAGTCTGTGTCTTCTGGTTGGAGCATTTAAACCATTTGCCTTTAAGGTAATTATCAATACTTGTGATCTTATTGCCATTTTGTTGATTGTTTTGGATTTGTTTTTGTAGGTCTTTTTCTTCCCTTCCTCTTTTGTTCTCTTCTCTTGTGATTTGATGAATAGCTTTAGTGTTGTGTTTGGATTGCTTTTTCTTTTTTGTGTGTGTATCTATTGAAGACTTTTGGTTTGCGGTTACCATAAGGTTTTTTGTTTTTTGTTTTTTGGTTTTTTTTATTTTTTTTTTAATTTATTTATGGCTGTGTTGGGTCTTCGTTTCTGTGCGAGGGCTTTCTCCAGTTGTGGCAAGCGGGGGCCACTCTTCATCGCGGTGCACGGGCCTCTCACTGTCACAGCCTCTCTTGTTGCGGAGCACAGCCTCCAGACACGCAGGCTCAGTAGTTGTGGCTCACGGGCCCAGTTGCTCCGCGGCATGTGGGATCTTCCCAGACCAGGGCTCGAACCCATGTCCCCTGCATTGGCAGGCAGATTCTCAACCACTGCGCCACCAGGGAAGCCCCTACCATAAGGTTTTGATATAGCAGTCTGTATATACACAAGATTGTTTTAAGTAGCTGGTCTCTTAATCTCAAATGCATTTCCAGTATCATGCATTTGTCCTCTCCTCTTCCCACAGTTGCTGGTTTTGATATTATATTTGTGTGTGGATGATTTCCTACCTTTACTGTATGTTTGCCTTTACCAATGAGCTTTCCCATTCATAGTTTTCTTATTTCTAGTTGTGGCCTTTTCTTTTCCACCTAGAGAATTTCCTTTAGCATTTGTTGTAAAGCTGGTTTGGTGGTGAGTTTTTGCTTGTCTATAAAGCTTTTAATTTCTCTGTCAAATCTGAATGAGAGCCTTGCTGGGTAGAGTATTCTTGGTTGTAAGTTTTCCCCTTTCATCATTTTAAATATATGGTGC